>NW_018165280.1:1125048-1133870 GCF_001263595.1 Phalaenopsis equestris | reverse complement strand
CAATATCTATATTAGTATATTACTACTATAGTATATTAATATATTATTATTATTATTTTATTATATATTATAATTTATAAAATTTAATGTTTTAGAATATAATAAATTTTTTATATATAATTATTTTATATTATTTTATATTTCAAACAATAACGATTCGAACACGAACGAACGCATCACTGTTCGTGTTTGGTTCGTTTAACTAACCGAACGAAAAAAATTTGTTCGTGTTTGTCTCGTTTACTTATCGAACGAATCGAACACGAACTCATTGACGAACCGAACACGAACTGTTCGCGAACAACGAGCTTTTTTGACAGCCCTAGCGAGCGGGTGGCGAGGGCCGGCGATCAGCGGCATTGGTGGGAAGTAGTGGGGGGGCAAACGGTGGTGGCTTGTGGGGGAAGGCTGTGGGTGGCGACCGGCAACCGATGGCGACAGTTGAGGTGGCCTGTGGGTGGGAGCCTACGTCGGGCGGGGGCAGGCGATAACGATAGTGGAGACGGTGGCAACAACGGGAGGAGGCGGGCGACTGTGGTCGACAGCATCGATGGAGGCGACGACGGAAAGTGGCTTGCGATGCAATTAGCGATTGGTAGCAACGATGGAGGCGACAAAGGGCAGATGCTTACAACAGGCAGCAGCGGCTAGAGGCGACTAACAACCAACGACGGCGGAAGGTGACTGACAACCAACGGCGAAGAAAGTTGACTGACAACCAACAGCGACGGTAAAGCCAAAGGCTGCAAGTAAACGACAGCAACTGACAGGCAGCGGCCTACAGTGGCAATGGTTAGATGGTGGGTGTTCCATTGTGTCTGTGATGGGAGGTTAACTACACCAACGGGCTAGGTGAATGTTTATTTTGATGTTTTAAAAACAGAAACATATTTTTTAAGTTTTTAGTATTTTCAAAATTAAAATATTCTCCCAAAAGATAGAAAATAGAAAAAAAAAACAACAAAATTTAAATAAACTATGAATTCTAAATCTATCCATGAAATACTATGCAAATGAAACCTATCAAACAGCCAAATTTTCAAAATGTGAATGTGAAAATTACAAAGCCAGGATAGGAAACAAACTATTTAATAGTGTTATTTGTTATGTGATATTAAATATTTGAGTGTAACTCCACGAATGAGATATGTAAATACATAAGAATTGCGTGCAATGTATGTAAATGTTCCAACCAAGATTCCACTGACTGTTATTTCTTCAACTTTCTATCATTTCTGTGCCTCTTCCTAAAATCTCGCTTCTCTAAAGAGTACTGCTTCTTCGTCAACAAATTCTGCATTGCAACTTTCACCGCCGCCGTAGCAGTCGCAGCTAAAGCTGCATCCTTCTTCGTGACATGAACGGTGTCCTGCAATTTCTGGAGCAATTTCTCGCCGCCCGGCACACCTTCATTCTCCAGGATGACAGGATAGTCTCCAGGTTCATTCGAAAGAAACTTGTCGAGATCAGAAAGGACCTGAAGCCGAGCCATCTCAGAAACACCTAATTTAGAAACATTAGATGCACCCATTACCACCCACAACCGTTTGGCAGAAGAACTCAACCCTAAACTTGTAGGCACAAAACTTCCTTCCATGAAAACAATCTGTCATATAAAATGAAATCATTGGCGTTGAGAAGGATTTGAGAGGTCAATGTTGGCGTTTAACTACAACATCCAATCAAATCAAATGAGAATTTATCAATCTTCATTATTTTTTTTCAAAATATAATTTCGAATTTCAACCCCTGAAATGAGGCATTAGTATTAATGAAAGTGAAGTTAAAAGCTGAATTATGCTAAAATAAAAAATTCAAGAAGAAAAGTTTTGAAAGGGACCAAAATAATAACTACAGGGTGGCCGACTGGACTCTCTATCAATAGTTTTTTTTTAAGTATTTTTTAGTCCTAAGTTCACTGTAGAGTCTCACCTTGGCGATTGAAAGACTCCTAGCAGGAACATCAATTTTCAGGATCATAACTCCATGTAAACTGCAACGTAAGGCAAACCATAAACATAAGAGCATCCTAGTAACGTAAATAAGAAAATTTTCTACTTAAAATTAATGAATATTTAGAAGTTCACAAACTTGCCCTTGAATGGCAGCAAAAACTAATGATCCGTCCAGAAAAGCATTAATGTCTGTGACCGCCAGAGAATCGTCGACCTTAGATTCGAGCAATCCAGCCTTGAAAAAAAGACTTTGATTACTTGAGACATAAAAACCACAATATTAACAAAAATGAATTTTAACACATGAATTTTTTCATGTTTTTAGGACATTTTACACAAGTTGGTTCATAGGAATCGGGATTTCAAAACTAAGATAAGCACAAAAAAAAACAAAACAAAATCGAACAAAGAAGTGCGAAAGAAATAACACGATGAAAAAGCGCAAACAAAATTTTTGTTCAAGGACTATCAAAACTTCCAATGATCAAGTAGAGCATCAAAGAAAAGTTAACCACAAAGCTATTATATAATATTGAAACAGATAAAATTAAGCCAAAAGGTTTTGAATTGTACAATAAATTTTGAGCCACATAATGGCTGTCCACTTTGTTTGGGCTGCTTATTGTGCTATCCTACTGTTGTAAAAAAGCTTTCCTTCGTTTTTTTGCCCGATTCTTTGTTACATATGCTATACTACATCTATTTGCTGACCAACTCCCCTGTCCTCTGTGATCTAAAGTGTTTGATCTATCGGTACTCCGCTTCCTGCAACAGTTACTGGCTGACATAATTTCCTCAGATCGTCGACATAAGAGACGGCAACCATAGAATATTAAGTTTCGTACAGCTTTATTTATTATTTTTTGCGATATTTCTGCCGATTGATTGCAATCCTTTATTTGGTAAAAGAGATTTTCAACAATTTTTAAAGGGCATTTACATACATAACACTCAATTCAAGTTATTTAAATAGCTAACACCAAAACTTCTTAAATTTATACCACCCATATGTATCATATCGCATCAACCATACCACTTTTGTAACTTTTAAAAAGTGAAATATGCCTTTTCATGAATTGGTAAGGTGGCATACATGTAAAAATTGAAGTTTAGGTGTTAGGTCTGTATATACATAGGAATTGAGTGTATGTATGTTAATCTTCCAATTTTTAAATTCTAAATAAAGGGTTTGGAATGTATGTAACTCATTGGTTAATGAATAAATGTTTGGTAGAGTGCATAATTCCTTCTTGGATTTAATTCCTTTATCAAGTAAAATACTTGGAACAATTCCAAAAGATACGATTTCCTTGGAACAAGAATGGTAAAGTTTGCTTCGTTGGAGATTTTTTTACCTTCTATCTTACTTCAATGTTAGTTTTTATAATTGGTTTGAAAGTTCAGCTATGTTTAGTTTGACTAGTGTTTCTCTCTGAAGGGCAGAATTTTGATTGGAAATGTGTTAATTTCTAGAAAAATTTCATACATCTTTCCTCTGAATAAATGCATATCATGTTTTTCTTTTTCATCAGTATTCTATGGCTGTTTTGAATTACCAGCTCGTGTCATACAATTTTTTTTTGTATATATTCTGCTTTTTTTCCTTTCTTTTTCTTTTGCTTCTCATGTTAAATTTCCTGTGAAAAACCTAACCCTAACATGTGAGGATGTATGCTGGTTTAGATTTGTGGAAGGAAAAAAACACTTTTGGTTCTAGATTAACGCACAAGAAATTCAACAAGAAGACACAGCTAAGAATGCTTTGGTTCCATCCACTGCCGTTCTTTCAAGATTCTGTCTCCATTTATAGCTTTCACGGGATTTGCAATGAGTTAGTTGAAATTTTGAAAAGATCAGAGCTTTTAGAAATATATCTGATGAATTATTATCTGTTGAAATCATTATAATCTCCACAATCCCATTAGCAACTACCTACTTTATGAAATGGAACTTTACATCTACATGTTTGGATCTTTCATGATACCTTGAATTCTTGCAGAGAAATACTGCTCTTTGATTATCATAAAACACAAGCACAAGAGAAAGCATTGGATTCAAAAATCAACACTTTCAACAATATAGCTTCTTTTGTGAATGCAGCGATGCATTTAACTTGAATTGTAGAGAAGGCTACAATTGGCTGCAAATTTGCCTTCCAACTTAATGTGTTTCCAAACACCTTAAACACGTCCTGTGAGGAATCTTTACAATGCACCCCATTTTGATTCCTCCAGTCAAGTAGTATATAAGAGGCTGGCAATCCAATCATACATATTTATTACTAACATTCATCCTCACTTTACTAATTCAAACAAAATGGGTGATAACTATTTCACCTAGATTGTCACAGAATATATTATATATATTATTTACATGATCAATAGATATATTCATCAAAACCATTAATATATAAGCATACACAATTCAAATTTCTTAAAATGAATTACAAAGTTTCTAATTTATTAATATATCAAATGTCTTTAATATGCATCATACACTTTCTTCTATGATACACTCAAAATAGTACATCAAAACACTAAATTGAAGGACCAAACTTAATGACCTTATCATAACTCAATATGCTTCTTTACTTTAACCTAAAACAACAATTAAAATGATGTCTAATGAGCATAAAGCTTAGTGATATAAATAACTCTATAACAGTTCAAATTATTAAGAGAAAAAAAGAAAATAATATGGATGCTTGTCTTTAAACTTATGAGCATCAATAACTACAGATATAACTAGATAGGATTTATCGATTAAACATGTAAAAGACAATCATAAACAATAAACACGAATGTTTGCCAGAAATGAAATAAACCATCCAATGTCTAATCATTCAAAGCACTATGCCAATCCGATGTTTTTTCAAAATACTTATTTTATTCTTATTTTTTATTTATATTCTTATTTATCATAATAATAGAAGTGACAATATAAAACGTATCTAAGATTTGGCGTATTTAGGAATCATATGATTGTCACCCAGCCCCTTTGGCTCATTAGAAGTATTTATAAAGGTTAGATTTGCTCTAACAAAGTGATTATCAAATGACTCAACATGATGATTGAAGAGCTCCAGCATAGCTATTATCTAGAGTCAACAATCCATTTAGAATGCTATTAAGGCTTTTCTCGAATGATTTTTTATCCCCACCTGAGCATGACATCATAATTTGCCAGCTTAACTCATATGACACAAGCTTTCATAAACTTCTTATTTAGTAACGGTATTCTAAGCATTTAAAATATACTTAATATTTTTATAAACATGCTATCATCAATTTGCATTAACATGTAATTGAGGCATAAATATGTAACAAGGGAAGTAACGTATGAAATCTTGAATATGCATGAAAGGCTCTAAGACTTACATAACTTAAAAATAACAAGTACTTGGTCATAACAGGTGAACATGTGTAATGCATTAGGCTTCTTAATAGCACAGATACTACAAATATAATATGCAGCAGCGTCAACAAGCATAAACATAAAATTCTAATACAATCATGGGAATTGATACCTCGTCTTTTGGCCAAGAATTTATTTGAAAAAGAAACTCACTACATAAATTCAAGGTCCCATTGGGAACTATGAAAATCTAACTTTTAGTCCCAAGAAGTAATACCAAAGTGTTCAACACTAATCCCCTCCCCCATCGGCGGATGTTACTACATCAGAGTACTTCTGCGCAAATAATTTGGAACAAATTTTAATCTATTCCTTGAAACCTAAGACAATTGTGCCTGCTCCTGTTTTTGGAACATCTCAACTCACTCCAAATTACAAATTTAGTGATGATTATAATTTCAGCAACCTTATGATTTAGACACGATCATTCAAGGAGGTGATACTCTTATTGATAGGAGGTTTCATATCTTATCTACTAGACATGGCCCAAGTCAAAAGAAAATTTATCACGATTCCCTAGAATTCATAAAGCTTCAATCAAGGCAATCTAACTGAGTTTTTTCTTTTTAGCTTCGAATTTCTATTGAATTTTGCATCCTTAGACATCGCATTATCTTCGCATTTTCCCTCTTTTCTCTAGCAATTCCTCCAAATAGCCCTTGTACAAATATCATTTTTTGGTTATAATAATATGCCTTAAGAAATATATTACTTCATCATTTGATTGTGTAGACCAATAAAATCTCTTCCCAAGAAATCTCCATGACACTATTTTAAATGTGGACACCAAATGATTTTGGTGTAGATTTGTTTGGGCAGAGAAGCAAAATTCATTGCAAAAAAAAATTCCAGTAAAAAAATGTACACATGATAGTCATTTTACCTTTTTTCCAACATCAAAAGTATGAAGGAGGCATCCAGAAACATGATCCCACAGCCTAATCTGAAAAGCAACGATACCTATCCTGAGGCAAGATATAAATGGAGAAACTTCACATTCCTAGCAGTCTAAATGTACATACTGTTGCATCGCCGCCTCCAGATAAGAGCAAAATCTGATGGCAATCTGGGGGCCGTATGAAGGTAAGGCAAGATACAAAGCTGTTAACAAACGGTGATGACCATGAATCAGTATCCATAAAATTATTTAAGGATATCTTTGTGGAAAGCAATGGATATCGGACAACAATTAGGTAAATCTGCAATTCCACTATAATTCACTGTGTTGCTCCACTCATGTTATACACTAAGTCAATGTTCTTGTTCATAAATTGCAAGGAACCGATGACTTAATTGGCGATAAAATGATAAACTGTCAGTAAATGCACAAATAGAAGAGTAAAATATTCGGAATCGATCCATATTAGATTTCTTTGACTTTATGCTCACAACACAAATATACTAATTATAATTTTACTTGGATGACCTGCACCAAACTGCCTATATAATTCCACACAAGTGCAAAGAAATTCCGCTTAAGCAAAAATGTAAAAAAAGATTTAGGTTGACTCAATGAACTATATAGATGGTGTAATGCTACACTTCGGTAAGAGATATTACACAAAAGATTAATATATTGAATTTAAAAGTACTAGAATATTGTAATGGCCAGTAAGAACCATTATTTAATTCTGATTATGTTGCATTATTTCTTTTGATTTCCTTCCATTTTCTATTAAATTCAATTTTATTTCTTTTCCTTTCTATTATATCATGAGTATATTTTTTTCTATCTAGTTGACCCTCTAATGGGTATATATACCCCTCTTTGTATTAATAAGAATTATTCTGCTTCTATTCCAACATGGTATCAGAGCCATGGCCCTAACCTAGCTGTCAGTCTCTATCTGCAGCAGGCTAGGTCTAATTCCGGCCGCTGGGAATTCTGCACTCTGTCCAGGTTTCAGGTTTGTCGTAGGTTGCTGCACAGCTTCAAGCTTCTGAATGCTGCACTGCTTCAGCTTGCTGATCTTTATCTATCGCAGATTGCTTCCTGCTTCCGCACTGTTTCTGGATCCCGCATCCTGCTCTACTATAGTAGACTTCTGTGGAACTTTTGGTTCCTTTTGTTCCACCCATCTCTCCTACCATCAAAGAGCCCTTTGTCTCTCTGATTCCACCAACACACCATCCCACTCAGTGTCTACACTTTACGCGCTCGTTCTGATGCACATACTCAAGGGCTCACTAAACCCTTGTTGGACCCTGAATCCCCTCAGGATGACATCCCCAACACTGCTCCGATTCCAAATGAGGAAGGCAATTCTTCTAATAAGGTACACAATCAGACATGCTCTCTCCATCTTATGGCAAACTGTGTCTTTTCACATATTATCACCAAGCTCTACAGCATTTGCTACAGCTCTAACAAATCATCAACTTCCATCTCCTATTGAGGTTGTTCTAGCAAACCTTGCCTGGAAAGCTGTTGTCATGGAGGAGATGAATGCCCTTAAGTGAAACAATACTTGGGACATTGTTGATTTTCCTCGGGGCTAAGAAAGCAGTGGAATGCCGTAATGCATTAGGCGCAGTGTAATGCCGATGGATTTTTAGCATCGAATCTAAATCTGATTGATCCTTTGAATGCAAACGGTTGGTTGTCAAAGGGTACTCACAGACCTACAGAGTTGACTACGAGGAGACATTTGCTATAGTGACTAAATTAAACACCATTATGGTTCTCTTATCCCTGACAGTGAATCTAGATTGGCCCTTATTTCAACTTGATGTTAAAAATGCATTCTTGAATGGTGATCTTATAGAAGAGGTTTACATGGCTCTTCCTCCAGGCTTTGACTCCACTACCTTCCAGAGGGAAGTATGTAGACTGTGAAAGCCCCTCTATAGATTGAAGCAATCACCATGAGCGTAGTTCGGGAAGTTCACAAATGTGGTGGTAGGCCATGGATTCACTCAGGCTCAATCAGATCACACACTCTTCTTCCGACATTCCTCTAGCAACCAAGTAGTTATCCTTATTGTTTATGTCGATGATATTGTTCACACAGTGAATGACCTAGTAGGATTGAAATCTTTAAAAGGCATTCTTGTTGCCTCCTTTGAGATGAAGAGCTTTCTCCGCTATTTCTTAGGCATGGAAGTTGTTCGGTCATCTCAGGGCATTTGTCTGTCTCAGTGAAAATATGTCATTGAAGTTTTGATAGAGAACAATCTTCTTTTGTGCAGCCCAATAGCTGTCCAGATAGATCCAAATGAAAAGCTTCTTGATATTCCTAATGCAATTTTTGTAAACAAGATTCGCCACCAGCTCCTTGTAAAAAAACTCACATACCTCGCCCATACATGCCCTGACATATGCCACAATTGGAATAGTAAGTCAATTCATACATAACCCCTATGAGCACCATCTCCAAGTTGTCCACTAGATTCTCCGCAATTTAAAAGACACACAGGGCTCAAGTTTGTATTTTTCCCGCCACAACTCTCACA
>NW_018165280.1:1095614-1124407 GCF_001263595.1 Phalaenopsis equestris | reverse complement strand
TGTTTGATTTTCCGCGTGGCTAAGAAAGCAGTGTAATGCCGATGGATTTTTAGCATCGAATCTAAATCTGATTGATCCTTTGAATGCAAACGGTTGGTTGTCAAAGGGTACTCACAGACCTACAGAGTTGACTACGAGGAGACATTTGCTATAGTGACTAAATTAAACACCATTATGGTTCTCTTATCCCTGACAGTGAATCTAGATTGGCCCTTATTTCAACTTGATGTTAAAAATGCATTCTTGAATGGTGATCTTATAGAAGAGGTTTACATGGCTCTTCCTCCAGGCTTTGACTCCACTACCTTCCAGAGGGAAGTATGTAGACTGTGAAAGCCCCTCTATAGATTGAAGCAATCACCATGAGCGTAGTTCGGGAAGTTCACAAATGTGGTGGTAGGCCATGGATTCACTCAGGCTCAATCAGATCACACACTCTTCTTCCGACATTCCTCTAGCAACCAAGTAGTTATCCTTATTGTTTATGTCGATGATATTGTTCACACAGTGAATGACCTAGTAGGATTGAAATCTTTAAAAGGCATTCTTGTTGCCTCCTTTGAGATGAAGAGCTTTCTCCGCTATTTCTTAGGCATGGAAGTTGTTCGGTCATCTCAGGGCATTTGTCTGTCTCAGTGAAAATATGTCATTGAAGTTTTGATAGAGAACAATCTTCTTTTGTGCAGCCCAATAGCTGTCCAGATAGATCCAAATGAAAAGCTTCTTGATATTCCTAATGCAATTTTTGTAAACAAGATTCGCCACCAGCTCCTTGTAAAAAAACTCACATACCTCGCCCATACATGCCCTGACATATGCCACAATTGGAATAGTAAGTCAATTCATACATAACCCCTATGAGCACCATCTCCAAGTTGTCCACTAGATTCTCCGCAATTTAAAAGACACACAGGGCTCAAGTTTGTATTTTTCCCGCCACACCTCTCACAATATTGTTGTTTTCATTGATTGGGTCGGTAACACACACCATCGAATTCCTAATGCCCTTGAGGTATTGCTCATTTGTGTGCAAAAATCTGGTCACGTGGAAAGCAAAAAGCAGTCCGTGGTTGCCCGAAGCAAAATTTTGATCCACGTCACTAGGAATTTGTGAGGCTCTCTAATTACGTATCATGCTTCGAGAATTGCGTATGTCAGTTTTTGTTCCCCTATAGTTGTTTTGTGATAATAAGATAGTCATTAGCATTGCTCACAATCAAATATAGCATGATCGCACCAAACACGTTGAGATTAACTGACACTTCATCAAGGAAAAACTCAATTTCGAGAAATTTACGTTTTGTTTATATCATCCAGTAGCCAACTGACGGATATCCTCACAAAAAACCTTCATCGGCAATTATTCGATGATTTCAAGTCCAAGTTGAACATGGCTGACATCTATGCTTCAACCTGAGCGGGGGTATTATAATATTTTAATGGCTATGAGTAGCCCTTATTTAATTCTGATTATTCTACGTTATCTCTGATTTCCATCCTTTTTCTATTAAGTTCAGTTTTATTTCTTTCCCTTCTATTATATCATGAGTTTATATTTTTTTTTTCTTTCTAGTTGATCCTAAAATGGGTATATATACCCCTCTTTGTATCAATAAGAATTATCCTGATTCTATTCTAACAAAAAGTATCATCAACTTCTATTTGAGAATATTATTGTATTGAATCATCAAATTACATCACAAAAAAATTAAATGATATGAATTTTTGCATTATTGTTATTTAAAGAGTACTTTTGAATACTACATGGTTGAATTTAAAGTAGCATCCACTTCTATTTGAGAATAATTTGTACAGGTTCATCAAATCAAATCACAAAAAATTTTAAATGATATGAATTTTTGCATTAATGTTAGTTAAAGAGTACTTCTGAATAATACATGGATCGCCTTCTTACTCCCTCCCTCCGTCCCTCCCTTTCCCACCTGGTCTCTGCTATCAAAGATATAACCTTTTCATATCACCGTGGACTGTCATCTTCCACCCACTGATATCTACCAACTAGGATAACCCATATGAATAATTCTCGGCGGTGAATAGGTACATTGTTATTGAAGTATGTAGCCATCCTTGCATCTGTCCTACATTCAGAAAACCACAAGTCATATTTAAAATGTCAACCCCAAAACAAGCCATATCTTTTTGTAAATTGAACACAACCCAATTTAATGAATGGATTTAGTGGTAACCAAGAAAAATCTACAAAGATATTTGGGAAATATTTATTTTCTTATCAGTAAATGATTTTTTATATCAACATCTCTTGCAACAACAAATAATGTGGATGTAAGAGCACAAACCAAAACCAAAGTATTTTAACTTCTCCTATAGAAATGAGAAACGCATAACAGCTTAAAGTATGATCAAATGTAGCTGCAATAGAAATCTATGGATCCAAGTTTGTTAACGTCAATTTTAATTTCACCACACAATATTGAAGTCCAACCAGTTGAACCGGCTTGTAGTCCCAAAAAAGGAGTCCAGGTCAACACTCTTGGGAATAGTCCAGAGCAGTGATATCATTGGGCATGCCTAAAAACACTTCACACTACAAAAAGATTAAAAAAAAAAAAAAAAAACATTACCAAAAGCAAACCAAAAAGTCATGGGGCTGGGGCTAATAGAAGTCATGTGGCTGCTGCAACAACAAATAGCCATGACAAAGTCTCTTAGCCAACACGATAGCAAGTAGGGCTGACTCGACCAGAACCCAACTCAAAAATCCGGGTTAGTGATGACCGGGTTAGTGATGACCCTATATCATGTGGGTTGGGTTAGGGTCCAGAATTTGGACCGAATTGATAATCGGGTCGCGTTCAATTCCCAAAAGCCAGAAAGGGGAGGAGCAGCGGAAGGCGATTCACATCTTAAGCCTAATTTCATTTTGGATTTTCAGTCACATGAAACTTCTCAAGCCTCTTTCCATCTTTCCCAAAATATAAAAGGCAAAACGCCAGAACCCTAATTTCATTTCCTTTTCTTCGAGTTTGGAGTTTTGACTGAGTGAATGCCTGCTCTCAAGAGTAAAACCGCAGCCTCTCAGATTTTCTCTCTAATGACTATCATTTCTTTCACTCGGATTCGCCCTTTCGCAGCTTGCAGCTTTGTTTGCTACTCTGCTTTCTTTCTCCTTCAACATCTCATAGTAACTAGTGAATAACTGGCTATATCTTGAACATCTTCGCTGTAGCCCGTAGGTAAGTTTATCAGTTGATCCTCCTTCCATGCCTTGAGGTTTCACATTTTGTGGTTTTACATTGTGCAAAAAGTGCAAACCAAGGTTGTAAAACCTCATTCACCTCTTAGGCTCTCATCTAGTTCTTCCTATTTAGAATTTCTGGTGGAAAGTGGAAAGCAGGTTTTTTTAATAAATTGAGTTTTTTTAGTTGCAATGTTGCATTATATGATTCCATCATTCCATTGACTTCAATATTGTCATCTTTTAGAGTATTTAGGAGATATGTGCATTCTCTATATGTTTTTTTGAATCTAGATATAGATGTTGGAAAGTAGTGTTGCATAATCGTTCTTTCTATTGCTGTTTTAGGCTTTCATTCAGTTACTTCTAAACAATATCTTGCTGTTTATATTTTCATACTTTCTGTTGAAAATGTCTAAGGCCTTGATGCCTTAAAATCATTCAGACTTCATCATGGATGGAATAAACGAACAGAGTGAGACGTTTGTTGGTGACTCTTTCTCTTTAATTTAGATACAAACATCAGCTAGCTTATGCCTTTTTATAAGAATGTAATGCATGCTTGTTATTTGTTAATTAAGGACTAATATACATGTCTTTTAATTTTTTTAAGAGGACGACTAATATATTTATTGGTAGTACTTCTCTTGATATTAATGAACAACTTGCTAGCAAAAATCACGAAATTATAGAAATGGATGAAGGGGATTATGAGAAAATTAATAAAGAGGAAATGGATGGAATTAGTGATAGAACATTTGAAAAGTAATTGAGGTTAACTTCGTCAGTATGGGACTTTTTTTTGAAAAAATGCCCTTAGGATATGATAGTAAGAAAAAATATAAGTAACAAAATGTGGCTCAACTTTTCAATGTGATGGTAAATGTAGCACTGAAAATTTGAAAAGTCGCAGTTAAATATGCAAGAAAAAAGATAATCATGGCATTGGTCAACTTATTACACAAACTGGCTCCAATTCATCTTTTTATCTATGTCTGACACAAAGTCTGATCAATAAGAGTTTTGTGAGTTATTTATAGCTTGATTGTGATGTATGATTTACAGTTCAACTGTGTAGAGCATTACTATGCTATTTGCGTAAAGATTTACAGTTTATCTCAAGAAATATTGCACAAAATGACTGGAAAATGCATATTAGGGAGGAAGAACAAATTCATGCTTTGCTACATAAATTCATCTAGTAGAATTAGGGTCTGTTTGGGGCAGCTGCAGCTTATCCAGCTTCTGCTGATAAGCAGCTTATCCTGATAATTTGTTGATGAACAGCTGATCCGGATAAACTATCTGTCTGTTTGGTTGGCGCTTATGAAAAAAGCTGATTCTGGAAAATTGATCATTCTGCCTCTATACTGAATAAACAGTTTAGCTGTTTGGTTAGTACGTTTTGTAAACAGCTTATTTGAAATTTTTTTTTAATTAAATTAATAATCTGTGCAGCAAAATTTGTTTTTTTCTCAACAAAATTAAATATCACTATTCAGACAAGAAAAATACCAAAAAATTGATTTATATTTATATGACTAAAACATATCCGATCACATCAAATGAATATGTTATACATACAAAAGTCAAATGCACCAGCACATACTACTACAAAGTATAATAAGAGCCCGTAAAAAAAAAAACATGTTAAAATGATAAGTAAAAATATGATAATGTTAACTTTATAATGTAGCAACATATCACGGCCCATGTCACCTGCATCTGACACTCCAGAACCCTGAGCAAACCTGTCCGACTGCGATATCGTAGAAACGGAAGAATTCGAACCACATGCAGTGTTGTCCCGTTGTGGTACTATTGAACTTCTAGCACCTGTGTCCAATTGGGATATCGTAGAAATAGTTCCACCGTCGACCCACCTGAGGAATTTGCAGTCGTCCGGTCCTTGTCCCCAACGCGGGCACCTATAGAATTGTCGCCCATAACTATGTGTCTGTCGTGATGTGAATAGCAATGACGGTAGCCCACATCGACACATCATTTGCCCTAACTTCCCTGAATATCTCAAGCTCATTGTCCTGCAATTATTATAAAAAACGTTGATCAGTCAAAAACTAGAGGGAATAACAAAAAAAAACTCAACACAACAAATTGTGGAAGCAATGGTTGAAACATAGTTCTTTGGCCATCCAAGGTGCTCCACTATTATATGAATAAAAATAATAAACATTAAAAGCAAGGGGGCAAGGTTTGATCTCTTGTAAAGTAATGCTGTAAACAAACCTACATTCCGAAGAGCTATATTGAAAAGAAATTGGGGAATGCCCTGAAATGTAAATTTTCTGTTTGAAGAATTAACAGGCATTGCCCTAAACCTTTAGGCCAAAACATACTTTTGCAGTTTGTATAAATTGACATCATTTACCATCCATAAATTGAATGTTTCAATTGCTATGTATGTAAACAGAATTAAATAAAACCTGAGAGAATGAGCATTGAAATTAAAACTAAAATTGCTGCATTTGCATCTTTCATCAGCCATAAATTGAAGTTTTTTTCTCAATAACATAATTCCAACTTTTTTCTCCTCTAAATAAACTCACTATTAAAATACTTCGAGCAGCGTATATAAACATCTTAATAATTTCAAACTCTTCAACAAAAAAAATAGTAGGTATTCAGTTCGAACAACGCATTTGAATTCTTCCAAAAATACAGCATTTGAGCAACCCAGAAAATCAACAAATAACCGGTTTTCAAAAGGGCATTTGAACCCTTTCATCAGTAGATATCTAGCCCAAAAACGCAATACATATATGAGTAAAGTGGCAAATGCGTAAGAAATGAAGTCCAGGTGGTAAGGACATAAATATGTGAGAATTGAATGTATGTCTGTAAATCATCCAACCTGACACATGCAAACAAATGAGCTCGGCAGCGATTGATTGGTCATAACAAGAAACAAACATGCCAAGTCTCATGTGATAATAGCTTCAGTAAAAATAACTTATTGACCATAAGGATATCACAAGTATTAATAAAATTATTTCTATGCATCCCAAAATGCAACTTTATTTACAAATCTAACACCCAAATAATTAGAACAAGGCTTGATGATGATTTTAATTCTCATTAAAAAGATGGTCAGAGCCCTGTTATTTGCCCCATAGCCATCAAATAATCAGCTTAAATAATGAATATAGAAACATTTAAAGTAATGTACCAATATTGTAACTTGGCTATTTCGATGGGATCGGTTTAGTTTCAGAGTAGTAAAGTTGTTACATGGCATGCCAACTTACCTAGATGAATGTGCAGTATAACCTAAATGAATGTGCAGTACAATCTATTAGCATTGACCAACCATAAACCTGTCTAAAATAAGTATACTAATATAAGCTTCATCTTTCTTTTTTCACATTATGAACCATTTCATGCTTAAAGAACAAACATAGCCAAACAACTTTACCCGCAACAAATTCAGGATTATAACAAAGTATACATAAAATACAAGAAAACTTTGCTACCAAAGCAATATGGCCAAGAAAACCTTTTGTATTTACCCTACCAAATTAAACTTTGATGTCAAAACTTTGTCTTTTGTGCTAAGTCCATCAAATTAAAATTTGTTACCAAAACTATCTTTTGTATTAAGCCCACCAAATTAAACTTTGCTACCAAAGCAATATGACCAAGAAAACCAAAACCAATTTTCATGCTCATTTAAAACCAAATCTATAGGAATAAAAACATAAATCGTATCCTTCAGCACATCAAATGTGATTAGGAAATGAGACACATATATGCTAGTGAATGAGTTATTAGAAAAATTGAACCCATGAAGGTTCATTGGATATAAATAAATTGTTTTAAGAATCTTGCCAAAGCTATTGATTCATTATACTAGAAACTTATTATTTTAAAAAAAATGTTTTAAAGCTGCAATAAGAATTCTGGAATATAATTCATAGCTAATTTATTTTTCTGCAATATGAATTCTAGAATCATTATACTATAAACTTAATAAAAAAAACAAAAAATGCTTAATAAAATTAAAATTATTAAAGACATTTAAAAGACATTTGTAAATTTCTCAATATTGTGATCATAATATTTTCTCTATCAAAACTTAACAACCAATTTCATCCCAAAACTGCACAGTGCTTCAAAAGTAATATTAATCAATTTAACAATTAAACATCATATAAAAAAATATTGTAAAAAACTTCATTCACGACCGACTGATATCATTTGTTATTTGTTCTCATAAAGTCGTCGTCTCTGATGCACATTCACCCTCTCGAGTGCATGCATCTTCTGAACTAAACTTTTCATATATTGAACGTCCCACATGATATTTAAATGCTTCAGGTGGAATTTGCACTGAATCATCTTCTAAAATGACAAACTCTGTATCCGATCTCGAAGGGTGGCGTCGGATGAAATTGTGTAGCGTCATTATGCCAACAACAATTTGTACTTGATTTGGAAAAGGGTAAGACGTCATATCCCGTAATATGACTCACTTCTTCTTCCACACTCCGAACGTTCTTTAAATTACGTCGCGCAATGAAGAGTGTCTTTTGTTAAAAACATCTTTTTTGCCTCGTGCGGCACCACTAGATCTTTTAAAATCAGGAATGTGGTACTTTGTATCTGGATATGACTTTAGATATCCCATTTGTAACGGATATCCAGCATCAACCAAATAATATTTACCCAGAGGTGGGTACGAAAATCCATGTCTCAAGTTTCTGGTAGCGAACTTAAAAACACGAACTTAAAAACACGACTATCGTGACGACTATCGTGGGCGCTTCCTTCCCATCTAGCCATGACAAAAGTAAATCACATATTAAAATCACATACGACCATAACATTTTGTGTTGGGGCACCGAACCGGCCGATGTACGCAACTTTTTCTTTACTAGATAGTCGTATATCGACGTGCGTCTCGTCAACAGATCCAATACAATCTTGTAGTTACAACTAAAATTTTTTTTTAAACTGTAATGTAATAAAAGTAGAAAGATAAATGTAATGGTAAAAGACAGACCTTAAAAAATGATTTGTATCGAGGGTCATTTGCAATTTGTGAAGGAATTGAATGGAACGTTGGATCCTCGGGCTTCACTACCTTCTGGGCCAAACTCACAAGAGAGTTCAAACCGACTGAGAAATATCGGCTGATGGTTTCAGATGAATGTTGGAAACGCTCCATAGCCCCTCTTATTGATTCATTTTAAGATTAAGATGTATAGAGTTATTGCAAGCACTTCCCTTAGGGTTGTTCTTGCAGAGCCGTGTAACCCATGATGGATCCAAAGTTCATTTAGCAGATCATGAAATATTTCTTGTGTCAAACGGAACATATTAAAGAACCATGTTGGATGGCCCCATAATAACTCACCAACCCATCTATCTCCTATTTGAATTGAAGTCATACATGAGTTTCGGTCAACGTGTTTAAGATAGTAATAATACAATAAGGTAAGGGTAAATGCGACTGTGCGTATGTGGTTGATTTCTTCTTCATGATTTCTTCTTCATTTCTTCTTCATCCATACTACAAAATTATTAAAAGAAAAATGAATAAACTTTAGTAATAAGAACAAAAATATGTTATGAAAGATGAATAGAACACATGAACTTTGGGCAAAACAAAAAAATATATAATAAAATTGACCATCACAGAAACAACAACCACATAGAAAGGTGAACTGTCTAAAACATCCACGAAAGAAATAAAAAAAGTGTGCATCACATAAACATAACATAGAACAATAAAAATTAAAGTATGTAATAACTCAAATATTCAATCGTGCATAAAAGATCGCAAGTATTTAACTCGGTATTTCGGTTCCAACTTCATAAAAAGTTGTCTGATGGTTGGATCTCGTAACACCTTCACATATCGAATGTAGTCATCATCGTCTGCCTTAACATCTGAATATGTATTGAAGACCTGAAGACACTCATCAATTGAGCTGTCCTGCAATGAAGAAGACCGAATTTGGCATGTTTCAACAAGTGCATTAATAGTGCTTTTAATGAAAGCAACCTCTTTGTTCTTTTTTTCTACTCTGGGACGCTTAGGCACACTAGTGAATTGAACATATGTGTGAACATGACTAGGCGGTCTCCTGAATCACCTATCTGCACGTCTTTTGGGCTGAGCTGTCAGACCCTATATCATTTAGGGTGAACGCATGAGTTCCTGTAGCGACAACCCCAGTGAACATTCCATCTAGTTTTTCCTCCATTACTGGATCAATGCCAACGAATTTATTTTTTTTTGCTGACGGCACTGCCTGATATAAATAACAAATGTGCATTAATAAAATAGTGTCAACTCAATACGAAATTAGATTAAACATAAAATAAAAATAGTTATTTATGCACCTGTAATTTCTCAGCCCATCATTCTTCTGGTGCATCTATTATGCGCTTAACTGGATCCCAACTCATTCCCGTTGATCCCCTTTTCAGTTCTTTCCATAGTTTCCAATCATTCTTTAACTGGTCTCATTTGTTATTCATTTTCATGCGATCATAATCTCTTACACTCATTTCTTTGAATTTAACCAAGATATTTCACCACACTTCTTTGTTAAAAAATGTAGTGGGTCTATTTCCCACCTCAACCTCCTTCACACTCAATCATAAAATATGATAGTTACTTCTCTATCTCACATGGCTGATGTTCCAGCCTCTTTAGCTTTACTCATTTGGCATAAAACCTCCCCTATCACTCTTGCCTCTACCCCTTTCATTTGTTTTAGCCGGGATCATTTGTTTATTTGCTAGCATAAACTATAGAACTCGTTTCTTGAGTAAACTAAAAAAAAAAGTGAGAGAGGGGGTGTTATTCTAAGAATGCCACAAAAGCTTTTTCATTCACTCCTTTCATAGGAAGGTTTACTCTTTTTTTGTTTTGACGGCATTGTTTGATAAACCACGTCGCATTTATATTATTCCCACAAGTTCAATGCGACGAGAATATCAATTATAGGAATATGCTTCAACTATTAGAAGTTCGGATTTATAGTTTTTTTTTTTGTATATAGGAATCTGCTATAAACAAATACATATTTTTTGTTTTGAAATTTTTAGAGGGTAGATATAAAAATTGTTATTTTGTTTTGTGATTTTTTTGCCATGAAAAAAAATATTTTGTGCTTATCCGTTAATCTGACATAACTCAATGAGTAAAGCTAAAGAGGCTGGAACATCAGCCATGTGGGATATAGAAGTGACTATCATATTCTGTGATTTATGTGTGAGGGAGGTTAAGGTGGGAAATAAACCCACTACATTTTTTAACAAAGAAAGGTGGTGAAATATCTTGGTTAAATTCAAAGAAATGACTAGAAGAGATAATAATCACATGAAAATGAAGAACAAATGAGATCAGTTAAAGAATGATTGAAAACTATGAAAAGAACTAAAAAGGGGATCAACGGGAATATGTTGGGATCCAGTTAAGCGCACAATAGATGCACCAGAGGAATGGTGGTCTGAGAAATTACAGGTGCATAAATAACTATTTTTATTTTATGTTTAATCTAATTTTGCATTGAGTTGACACTATTTTATTAATGCACATTTGTTATCTATATCAGGCAGTGTCGTCAACAAAAAATTTAAATTCGTTAGCATTGATCCAGTAATGAAGGAAAAACTAGATGAAAAGTTCACTGAGGTTGTCGGTACAGAAACTCATGCGTTCAACCCAAATGATATAGGGTTTGGCAACTCAGCCCAAGAAATGAATACCGTGCAGATAGGTGATTCAGGAGACCGTCCTAGCCATGTTCACACAGATGTTCAATCCACTAGTGTGCATAAGCGTCCAAGAGTAGAAAAGAAAAACAAAGTGGTTGCTTTCATTAAAAGCACTATTGATGCACTTGTTGAAACATGCAAAACTCGGTCTTCTTCATCGCAGGACAACTCAATTGATGAGTGTCTTCAGGTCCTCAATACATATTCTGATGTTAAGGCAAATGATAATGACTACATTCAATACGTGAAGGTGTTACGAGATTCAACAATCAGACAGTTTTTTATGAAGTTGAAACCGAAATACCGAGTGAAATACTTGCGATCTTTTATGCACGACTGAATATTTGAGTTATTATGTACTTTAATTTCTATTGTTCTATGTTATGTTTATGTGATGCACACTTTTTTTTATCTCCTTCGTGGATGTTTTAGACAGTTCACCTTTCTATGTGGTTGTTGTTTTTGTGATAGTCAATTTTATTATATATTTTTTTGTTTTGCCCAAAGTTCATGTGTTCTATTCATCTTTCATAGCATACTTTTATTCTTATTACTAATATTAATTCATTTACGTTTAATAATTTTGTAGTATGGATGAAGAAGAAATCAACCACATACACACAGTTGCATTTACCCTTACCTTATTGTATTATTACTATCTTAAACACGTTGACCGAAACTCATGTATGACTTCAACTCAAATAGAAGACAGATGGGTTGGTGAGTTATTACGGGGTCATCCAACACGGTTCTTTAATATGCTCCGTTTGACACAAGAAATATTTCATGATCTGCTAAATGAACTCCGGATCCATCATGGGTTACACGGCTTTGCAAAAACAACCCCAAGGGAAGTGCTTGCAATAACCCTGTACATCTTATCTCAAAATGAATCAATAAGAGGAGTGATGAAGCGTTTTCAACATTTATCTAAAACCATCCGTCGATATTTCTCAGTCGGTTTAAACTCTCTTGTGAGTTTGGCCCAGAAATTAGTGAAGCCCGAGGATCCAACATTCAATTCAATTCTTTCACAAATTGCAAATGACTCTCGATATAAATCATTTTTTAAAGTCTGTATTTTATCATTACATTTATCTTTCTACTTTTATTATATTACAATTTAAAAACTTTTAGTTGTAACTCCAGGATTGTATTGAAACTATTGACGGAACACACGTCGATGCACGACTTTTTAGTGAAGAAAAAGTTGTCATCGGCTGGTGCGGCGCCCCAACACAAAATGTTATAGCCGTATGTGATTTTAATATGTGTTTTACTTTTGTTATGGCTGGATGGGAAGGAAGCGCCCATGATAGTGTGTTTTCAAGTTCGCTACCAGAAACTTGAGACATGAAATTCTGTACCCACCTCTGGATAAATACTATTCGGTTGATACCGGATATCTATTACAAAGGGGATATCTAAAGCTCTATCCAGATATGAAGTAACACATTCCTGATTTTGAAAGATCTAGTGGTGTCGCACGAGACAAAAAAAAAGATTTTTAACAAAAGAAACTATTTATTGCGCGACGTAATTGAAAGTGTTCGGAGTGTGGAAGAAGAAGTGAGTCATATTACGGGATGTGTCGTCTTACCCTTTTCCAAAGCAAGTACAAATAGTTGTTGGCACAATGGCGCTACACAATTTCATCCGACGTCACCCTTCCAGATTGGATACGAAGTTTGTCATTTTAGAAGATGATTCAGTGCAAATCTCACCTGAAGCATTTGAATATCATGCGGGACGTTCAATACATGAAAATTTTGGTTCAGAAGATGCATGCACTCGAGAGGGCGAAGGTGCATCAGAGATGATGACTTTACGAGAATAAATAGCAGATGATATCAGCCGATCGTGAATAAAGTTTTTTACAACATCTCTTTATATGATGTTTAATTGTTAAATTGATTAATATCACTTTTGAAGCACTGTGCAGTTTTGAGATAAAATTTATTGTTAAGTTTTGATAGAAAAAATGTTATGATCACAATATTGAGAAATTTACAAATATTTTTTTTAAATGTCTTTAATAATTTATATTTTATTAAGTATTTATTATTTTTTTATTAAGTTTATAGTATAATGATTCCAAAATTCATATTACAAAAAAATAAATTAACTATGAATTATATTTCAGAATTCATATTGCAGCTTTAAAACAATTTCTTTAAAATAATAAGTTTACAGTATAATGATTCAATAGCTTTGGCAAGATTCTTAAAACAATTTATTTATATCCAATGAATCTTCATGGGTTCAATCTTTCTAATAACTCATTCACTAGCATATATGTGTCTCATTTCCTAATCACATTTGATGTGCTAAAGGATACGATTTATGTTTTTATTCCTACAGATTTGGTTTTAAATGAGCATGAAAATTGGTTTTGGTTTTCTTGGTCATATTGCTTTAGTAGCAAAGTTTAATTTGGTGGGTTTAATACAAAAGGCAAAGTTTTGGTAGCAAATTTTAATTTGATTGACTTAGCAGTTTTGACAATAAAGTTTAATTTGGTAGGGTAAATAAAAAAGATTTTCTTGGCCATATTATTTTGGTAGCAAAATTTTCTTGTATTTTATGTATACTTTGGAATAATCTTGAATTTGCTGCGGGTAAAGTTGTTTGGTCATGGTTGTTCTTTAAGCATGAAATAGTTTATAAAGTAAAAAAAGAAAGGAAACTTATATTAGTATGCTTATTTTAGACAGGTTTATGGTTGGTCAATGCTAATAGATTGTACTGCACATTCATTTAGGTTATACTGCACATTCATCTAGGTAAGTTGGCATGCCATGTAACAACTTTACTACTCTGAAACTAAACCGATCCCATCGAAATAGCCAAGTTACTATTTTGATATATTACTCTAAATGTTTCTATATTCATTATTTAAGCTGACTATTTGATCGCTATAGGGCAAATAACATGGCTCTGACCATCTCTTTAATGAGAATTAAAATCATCATCAAGCATTGTTCTAATTATTTGGGTGTTAGATTTGTAGATAAAGTTGCATTTGGGGATGTATGAAAATAATTTTATTAATACTTGTGATATTTATATATTAAACAAGTTATTTTTACTGAAGTTATTATCACATGAGACTTGGCATGTTTGTTTCTTGTTATGACCAATCAATCGTTGCCGAGCTCATTTGTTTGCATGTGTCAGGTTGGATGATTTACAGGCATACATCCAATTCTCACATATTTATGTCTTTACCACCTGTATTTCATTTCTTACGCATTTGCCACTTTACTCATATATGCATTGCGTTTTTGGGCTAGATGTCTACTGATGGAAGAGTTCAAATGCTCTTTTGAAGGCCAGTTATTTGTTGATTTTCTGGGTTGCTCAAATGCTGTATTTTTTTAAGGATTCAAATGCGTTGTTCGAACTGAATACCTACTGTTTTTTTGGTTGAAGAGTTCGAAATTATTAAGATGTTTACATACATAGCACTCAAAACATTTTAATAGTGGGTTTATTTAGAGGAGAAAAAAGTTAGAATTATGTTATTGAGAAAAAAACTTCAATTTATGGCTGGCTATGTTATTGAGAAAAAAACTTCAATTTATGGCTGGTGAAAGATGCAAATGCAGCAATTTTAGTTTTAATTTCAATGTTCATTCTTTGAGGTTCTATTTAATTCTGTTTAGCAATTGAAGCATTCAATTTATGGATGGTAAAGAATGTCAATTCATACAAACTGCAAAAGTATATTTTGGCCTAAATGTTTGGGGCAATGTTTGTTAATTGTTCAAACATAAAATTTACATTTCAGGGCATTCTCTAATTTCTTTTCAATATAGCTGTTCGGGATAAGGTTTGTTTACAGCATTACTTTCCAAGAAATCAAACATTGTCCTTTTGCTTTTAATGTTTATTACTTTTATTCATATAATAGTGGAGCACATTGGATGGCCAAAGAACTCTGTTCCAACCAATTTTTCACAATTTAGTATGTTGAGTTTTTTTTTTTTGTTATTCCCTCTAGTTTTTTACTGATCAACGCTTTTTATAATAATTGCAGGACAATGAGCTCGAGATATTCAGGAAAGTCATGGCAAATGATGTGCCGATGTGGGCTACCATCATTGCTATTCACATCAAGACAGACACATAGTTACGGGCGACAATTCTACAGGAGCCCGCGTTGGGGACAAGGATCGGACGACTGCAAATTTTTCAGGTGGGCCGACAGTGGAACTATTTCTACGATATCAATAGTACCACAACGGGACAACGCCGCATGTGGTTCGAGTTCTTCCGTTTCTACGATATCGCCGTCGGACAGGTTTGCTTAGGTTTGCTCAGGGTTCTGAAATGTTAGATGTAGTTGGCATGGGCCGTGATATGCCGCTACATTATAAAGTTAACATTATCATATTTTTACTTATCATTTTAACATATTATTTTTTCTTTTTTATGGGTTATAATACTTTGTAGTAGTATGTGCTGGTGCATTTGACTTTTGTATGTGTAACATATTCGTTTGATGTGATCGGATATATTTTAGTTATATAAATATAAATCAACTTTTTGGTATTTTCTTGTTTGAACAGTGATCTTTAATTTTGTTGAGAAAAGAACAAATTCTGCTACACAGATTATTCATTTAATTAAAAAAAAATTTCAAATAAGCTGTTTACAAAACGCACTAACCTAACAACTAAACTGCTTATTCAGAACAGGGGCAGAATTGTCAATTTTCCAGAATCAGTTGTTTTTCATAAGCGTCAACCAAACAGACAGACAGTTTATCTGAATCAGCTATTCATCAGCAGATTATCAGGATAAGCTGCTTATCAGCAGAAGCTGGATAAGCTGCAGCTGCCCCAAACAGACCCTATTTCGCAAAACGCGGACCGCGGGGGTAGGCCTGCTGTTCGCGTCTTTTGTATTTTCAAAATAGTTGTTTTACATAAGCTGGTGATAAGTGTTAACCAAACGGTGTGGCGGCGTTTTCAAAACGCCGCCCACACTTTAAAGCTGCCCCAAATGGGGCCTTAATTTGACGTCTGATTTGTGAACTTCAATCAATACTACTGGACTTATTTTTTTAACTACACATTTTATTGATAATGCTTGACAACCACTTTGAATTTATGTTACCGTCTCATGATGAGCTCACATTATTTGATGTTATGCAATCTTTTTGACAAATTGGAGAATCAAAAGCAAACTTTTATATAACACATTAGATAATGTTTTAGCAAACCAGGTCTCTGTTGTACACACTTTAGACAATGTTTTAGCTCTTGAGAAATCATTTGATGTAAGAGGAGTACTTCTATGTAGTGGGGAGTTCTTTCATATGTGATGTTGTACACATATTATTAAATTAATTGTTTATGAATAGTAAAGGAGATAAATGATTCTGTTTCAAGGATTCGTGAAAGTATTAAATATGTTAAAGGTTCTCAAGCTAGAAAGTAAAAAAATTTAGATTGTGCAAAGCAAAAAATAGTCATGTTGATAAAAGAGGCTTGAAGCAGGATATTCCTACAAGGTGAAACTCAACTTTCAACATGCTTAATAGTGTCATATGTTATAGACGTGCTTTTTTGTTTCAAAGATTTGAGTGACTCTAATTATAAAATTTGACTGTTAATACTGAGTGGGAGAAAATAATTCACATATATATATTCTTAGATTTTTTTTTATGAGATTACAAGTGTATTCTCTAAAACAAAATATACAATATTAAATATTTATTTTTCATGTATTTCTACCACATACGTTGCATTAAAGCATGAAAGTGAAAATGGTCCAGTTTTTGCCGGGAAAATGGCAACAAAAATGCTTGTGAAGTTTAAGAAATACTGGTCAGATTTCTCCACAATATTAGCAATTGCCATTATACTCTATCCAATATATAAGTTCAATTTCATTGAATGGTGTTGCAAAAATCTTCATGCTGACTGCTACATTAGAGAGACAAAAAAATAAGGGAGAAATGATTCTCATTATTTAGACATTCTTTAAAATCTAACTCAATTGGTTCTTCTTCACATATATCAAGGCAAACCAAACTCTTTTAGAGTTATAATTCAAGGATTCGTACTTCAACAATCATTACATCCTAATTTTTACATATGATTTTCTCCTAACACAACTAAATCTTATTATTTTTGTGTCTAACTTATTATTATTGTTTTAATCTACGTAACATTTATTTTCATATAGGATTTTGATTCTATTAGTGATGAAGAAAGCATGCCTACAATGTCACGGCTTTCAATTTATTTAGATGAGCCTAAACTTAGAACAAGGACGGAGTTGAATATTTTGCATTATTAGAGGGGTAATCAATATAGGTTTCCTAATGTGGTAGCAATGACATGTGATATTTTTATGTATTCAAATTTCAATGGTTGCCTATTGACCTCATTTTTGGGTGAGGTCTTTACTTTTCTCTTTAGAGCCTAGGGTCTAGTTTTAGGTTTTATTTGTTTGACTCTCTTAGAGGACTAGTACCGGACCCACACCATTAGAAAATTCGAGCCACCTCGTCACTCCTTCGAGTCTCACATGGGCAAATGCCGCATTTTGCGCACTCATCGCACCACGCACGATTTTGACTTAAATTGACTCGCCCGTCGGCGAACTCATCCGGACAACCCCGAATGATGAAACGAACTACACGGATGAGTTCGGGACGTCGATTTTAGCTAGAAAGGATACCCATATCGTTATGGTTTCATACGCGAGCGATGAGCACGAATTTCAGCGCACATTTTTTTATTTAGCAGTGTGCGGGTTCGGGCTCAACCCAAGTTTGACTCGGGTTCGATTAAGGTTCGATTCAGACTGGACTTAGGATGAACACGGGCTAGGCACCAGCTCACCTAAATTTGAAATTCAAATTTCAAAATTCAAATAAATGATTTAAATTTGTCTTAATTAAAGATATTCAGGTGTTATTTTTGTTCGAATTAAACCCGCTGCATGAATGGAAGGTATTGATTTCCCCGCCCAATCTCCTATAACAGACACATTGCAATATTTTGATGTAGCATTCGGCTCCCCCGCTTGCCCGGGTCCTTGGCACAAAAGCTTTCCCTCGCCTCTTCCTCCAGCTCGAAGCCATTGCTCTACTTGCTTGAAGCACTTCATCGCAGCTCCAGCGCTCAACTCCTCTCGACAGGAATCTCAACTCCTTCCTCCCCCTCCTGGCTCACGCAACGAAGCCCACCTGTTCGCTCGCCTCTCCCGCTCGCGACCAAAACCCTCTGCACCGCTCGCTCTCGCTCGCCCTCGCTCGAGCCAGCCTCCCTCTTCATCACGCAGGAGAAGCTTCGCTCGAGAGGCCCTCGCTCGCCTCCCTCATTCGGCCTCGCTCCTCTCCGAACTGAATCCGTCAGCCTGCTTCCCTCTCACGATCGCCAGCTTCACCTCTCTTGATCCCCCTGCACCGTAACACTCGACCTCGCTCTTGTCCTCTGTACCGAATACTCCTCATTCACCTCTCCTGATCAAGAGTCTCTTCGCCTGCACTTACTCGCCTCCCCTCTACACTGAAATCCACTTGTCTGCCTTGCCTCCTCACTCCACCGAAAGCCTCGCCTCCCCTCTCTCAATCGAAGCACTAGCCGCTCGCTTCTCCTCACTTCTTCGCGAACAGACTAGCTCGGCTCACCGTCTCTCTCGAGCGAACACCTCCCTCTCGCTGGAGTCCTCTCTTTCTCCTTACTAGGATCGCTCGGCAGACCATCTCTCTCGCTCTCTCTCGCTCGCATTGGAGGTAGCAGAGGTAGAAGAGCAAGGAACATGACTTTTTTTTTTTGAGCTGCTGAAATTGCTAGAACGCTTGGAGCACAGAACAGCAACAATTGCAGTAATTGGGTAAAATACCTCTTTTCTATGAAAAGGTAAGGCGATGCGTATGCCAAAATTAAAGCTTGAATGTTAGATATGTAAAAGCATATAAGTTTTTGCGTGCTATGCATGCAAATCTATCATTATTCGGTTCTGTTTAAACTTTTGAATATAAATTTTATCAACCAATGTTGAGATCGACATGACTTAATGACTTATTTAACACCTCTCTAACACTGTTTTATGCTTTAAATCTTTCTTTGGTGGACATTTACATGTCTAGCCCTTTTTTTCAATTTACTTAAACAAGTTTGGAAATTTCCGTACTACATATTGTTTGGGGAAGGTTTAAATATATCATTTGGGGACTATTTTAATCACTGTTTTGGTGGAATTAAACACATCATTTGGGGGTTGTTTTAATCATTGTTTTGGAAGCATTAAACGGGGGTTGTTCTAATCACTGTTTGGAAGCATTAAACACATCATTTGGGAGTTGTTTTAATCACTGTTTTAGAGGAATTAAACTCATAATTTGGGGACTTTTAATCACTATTTTGGTGAAATTAAACCCATCATTTGGTGACTGTTTTAATCACTGTTTTGGAAGAATTAAACACATCATTTGAGGGTTGTTTTAATTACTATTTTGTGACATTTTAGTTAGCCAATTTGAGGCAATCTATAGGGTTGTTCTTGCTCAAATTCCTCACTGTTTTGGAGTCACTTTAGGTGCCGGTTTGGGCTGATTATGAGCACTATTTTGGAACTACATAGGTGTTGTCCACCATTGTTTGGGTTCGTAGAAAATCATCTAGATGTTGTCCACCACTGTTTGGGTTCATAGGAAGTCATCTAGGTGTTGTTCACGGCTGTTTGGGTTCGTAGGAAGCCACATAGGTGTTGTCCATCGTTGTTTGAGTTCATAGGAAGTCATCTAGGTGTTGCTCATCATTGTTTGGGTTCGTAAGAAGCCATCTAGGTGTTGATCACCGCTGTTTGGGTTCGTGGGAAGCCATCTAGGTGTTGATCACCACTGTTTGGGTTCGTAGGAAGCCATCTAAATGCTGACCACCGTTGTTTGGGTTCGTAGGAAATCATCTAGGTGTTGTCCACCGCTGTTTGGGTTCGTAGAAAGCCACCTAGAAGTTGTCCACCATTGTTTGGGTTCGTAAGAAGTCATTTAGGTGCTGCCCACCGCTGTTTGGGTTCGTAGGAAGCCGCATAGGTGTTGCCCATTGTTTTTTGGGGTCATAGAAAGTCATACAATTGTTATTCGAGGTTCCTAGCTGCTGTTCGGAGTCGTGGGATCATCGTACACACTTGGTAGTTGTTATTCAGAGCCGTAGGAGATCGTAGGATCACTGTATTAGCTCGTTAGTTGCATTTCAGAGTTATAGGAAACTGCAGGATCACCTGTTTGGAGTTTTTAATTGTTGTTATGACTTATTCTGTTACTTACTATTCTCTTCTTTTCTCTGCAATTTATTAAAATTTTCTGCAAATTATATTATGTTTTGTAAGCTAAACAGACAACAGAGATAGCAGCAGCAGATACGTCACACACACAGGTACATTTTATTTGTTATTGTTTTATCATTACAATTTACTCTTGCTCTAGCACAACATGCAGGTACTGAATACAATTTCATTTTAAAACAAAACGATTTTCAAAAAATTAAACAATATTTTCAAAACAAAAACAACATAAAAAACATCACGTCCTTTTGAATTTACGGGAATTCCTCGGAGGAGGTAACCCACGATTGCTAACGAGATCCCCTCGAATTAAATGAATTTCACAATTCGGTTAAGCTAAGTAAATTCAAAAGAAAATAATGATACCGGAACGAGGGAACCGTGGGATCTTAACCAATGTCGTTCTAATCAAATTTAACATCCCTCATAATATTTAAATGATTATAATCTTAGGAAACATTTGATTTGACATCATGACTTGACACAGTAGAAAACTTAAACCCGCTTCGACAAGGAGTTTGGAGCAGCTTCGTGGGCAGTGAAACAAGGAGTTTGGAGCAGACTACAAGTGGAGGTGGTCGTCATTCTACAACAGCACAACAGTTCTATACCAGCTAAACTTTCCTAATCTAAACAACACATAGGATTTCGAGGTAGCTCGCCCAGTGCTATGTAAATCTTCACCCTCTTTTAGGCTCTTGCACAGTCATACTGAGCAGTATAAATCTTAACTCGTCTTAGGTTCTAAGGTTGTCATCCAGAACGACGTGAAACCTCTTATCTCTGCAAGCTATTTGCATAACCAGTTATTATGCAAGTGTAAATCTCAAATAATAAAATTGACAAGATTAAACACCTAAATAACATCGTCTCCAAAACTCAGTCACACAGTAGGATAGTTTGGGAAGTCACTGAGAATTCTCCTCAGGATCTGTGATGTCCCCTACCCTTTACTTCCTTTAGACTCCTGAAAGAACTATTCCTACTTGAGCCACTCCCACTTGTTTTTTCCACGTCCTGCCGTGAAAACTTAAATCAAGAATTCTTGAAAACTAGTACATTTGATCATTATCGAGAGTTTTCTCAAGTAACTCCCGTCATTTGGAATGTAATTAACTATAGAGGTTTGTCTCTATAGAGAACTTGGAATCCAGGTAAAATAAACTCTGTTTAATCTTCGTATTAAATAAGAAAATTTGTCGATTATACATAAATGATTGGCAGACTAAACAGATGTCACAAATCTCTTAGTTTGCAGGATTGAGACTATCGTCGGGATTTACACTTATCTCTATGAATGTGTAGTATTCAAGGTACGATACATGATTATGCAAACTCTTAGATTAATGAGATTCATTCGGTCTCATTTTCTAAAAATTTAAAACACTACTTTCATAATCTAAACTATATACCTTATATTTAAATTAAATTTTCAAAAATCATATTTTCACAAATCAATCGAAAAGTTGACCGACTGTTTAATTAAAACAAAGCATTGTGATGGTCTCAGTGGAGTCGCCAAAAATTGTTGGTCAACTTTTTGATTTGAAAATTTAATTTAAATATAAAGTATATCGTTTAGATTATGAAAGTAGTGTTTTAATTTTTTAGAAAATGAGACCGAATAGATCTCATTAATCCAATAATTTTCATAATCGTGTCTGATACTCTGAATACTACACAATCCAAAAGATAAGTGTAGACCCCGACGGTAAACCCAATCCTGCAAACTTAGAGATTTGTGACATTCATTTGGTCTGCGAAACTTCTATATGTGACCGACAAATTCTCCTATTTAATACAAAAATTAAATAGAGTTTATTTTACATATGCTTTAAGTTCCCTATAGAGGCAATCCCCTATATTTAATTACATTCCAAATGATGGGAGTCACATGAGAAAACTCTCGATAATGATCAGTAGTTCTAGTCTTCAATAATTTGAGGTTTAGGTTTTCACGTTATGACCTGGAAAAAAACAAGTGAAAGTAGCTTAAGTAGGAACAGTTCTTTCAGGAGTCCAAAGAAAGTAAAGGGTAGGGGACGTCATAGATCCTGAGGATAATCCTCAGTGAATTCCCAAACTATCTTACTGTGCGGTTATGTTTTAGAGAAAATGTTATATGAATGTTTTAATCCTGAAGTAGAAACAGTTCTTTCAGGAGTCCAAAAGAAGTAAAGGGTAGGGGACTTCACAGATCCTGAGGAGAATCCTCAGTGACTTCTCAAACTATCCTACTGTGCGGCTATGTTTTAGAGAAAATGTCATTTGAATGTTTTAATCCTGTCAATTTTATTCGTTTGGGACTTATAATTGCATAATAACTGGTTATGCAAATAGCTCGCAGAGATAAGAGATTTTACGTTCTTCTGGACGACAACCTCGGAATCTAAGGCGATTTAGGACTTATACTGCTCAGTATGACTGTGCAGGAGCCTAAAAGAGAGTGAGGATTTACGTCGCGTTGGGCGAGCTACCTCGAAGTTCTATGGGGTTGTTATTTAGATTAAAGTGAGAGTTTAGCTAGTGTAGATTTGTTTTGCTGTTGTAGAATGACGACCACCTCCACTTATAGTCTGCTTCAAGCTCCTTATTGCGCTGCCCACGAAGTTGCTCCAAACTCCTAGTCGAAGAGGGTTTTAAGTTTTCTAATGTGTCAAGTCATGATGTCAAATCAAATGTTACCTAAGGTTATGATCATTTAAGTGTTATAGAGTTTGTTAAAGTTGATAAAAGCGACACCGGTTAGGATCTCGCAGTTCTCTCATTCTGGTATCACTACTTTCTTTTGAATTTACTTAGCTTAAACGAATTATGAAATTCATTTAAACCGAGATCTCGTTAGCAACCGTGGGTTAACTCCTCCAAGAGACTCCTGTAAATTCGAAAAAACATGTTATGTTTTTTTTTTTTTTAAAATATTGTTTAATTTTGAAAAATCATTTTGTTTTGAAAGTGAAATTGTATTTGGTACTTGCATAATGTGTTAGAGCCAAAATAAATTACAATGAAGAAACAACAATAAATAAAATGTACTTGCATACGTGGCGTATCTGCTGCTGTTATCCATGTTGCATGTTTAACTCACAAAACACAATATAATTTGCAGAGAATTTAAATAAATTGCAGAGAAAAGAAGGAAACAGTAAGCCGTAAAACAAGTCTTAACAATAGTTAGGAACTCCAAACAGGCAATCCTCAGGTTTCATACAACTCCTGACTGTAACTAGCGAGCTAATACAGTGATCCTACGACCTCCTATGGCTCTGAGCAACAACTAGCAAGTGTACGAACGATGATTCCTACGACTCACGACTCCGGACAGCAGTTAGGAACTTCGAACAGCACCTGTATGGCTTTCTATGAACCCAAACAGCAATGGGCATCACCTATGCGGCTTCCTACGAACCCAAATAGTGGTGGGCAGCACCTAGATGGCTTCCTACGAACCTAAACAGTAGTGGACAGCCCCTAGATGGCTTCCTACGGACCCAAATAGTGGTGGGCAGCACCTAGATGGCTTCCTACGAACCCAAACGGTGGTGGGCAGCACCTCAATGGCTTCCTACGAACCCAAACAGTGGTGGGCGGCACCTAAATGACTTCCTACGAACCCAAATAGCGGCGGGCAGCACTTAGATGGAACCCAAATGCTAGTGGACAGCGCCTAGATGACTTCCTACGAACCCAAACAGTGGTGGACAACACCTAGATAGCTTCCTGCGAACCCAAACACTAGTGGACAACACCTAGATGGCTTCCTACGAACCGTGTGGCTTCCTGCGAACCCAAACACTAGTGGACAACACCTAGATGGCGTCCCACGAACCTAAGATGGCTTCCTACGAACCTAAATGCTAGTGGACAGCGTCTATGTGGCTTCCTACAAATCCAAACGCTGGTGGACAGCACCTACTTGGCTTCCTACGAACCTAAATAGTGGTGGACAGCTCCTAGGTGGCTTCCTACGAACCTAAATAGTGGTGGACAGCTCCTAGGTGGCTTCCTACGAACCCAAACAGTGGTGGACAACCCCTAGATGGTTTTCTACGGACCCAAACAGTGGTGGACAACACCTAAATGGCTTCCTACGAACCCAAATAGCGGTGGGCAGCACCTAGATGGCTTCCTACGAACCCAAACAGTGACTTTGGAGTCCTGGACAGTAGCCTACAGCGTCCCTATACTGACTTTGGAGCCTTGGACAACAACTAACAGCGCTCCTATACTCCAAACAGTGGTTTTGAAGCCTTGTACAACAGCCTACAGCGCTGCTACGATATCGGGCAGCGGCTAGGAGCATTGGGTAGTGGTCCTACAGCTTTCTATGACTCCGACAGCAGCTAGAAAGCTTCCATGGCCCCAAAACAATCCTAAAACAGCCCAACACAATGTGCATTTAAAGGCTCCAACATCAGCGTTTAAGGGTCCCAAGATCAGCTCACAAAAGCACCACAAAACTGTACATAAATTGCCCCAAATCGACCAACAAAAGTACCCCAAAACAGTGCAAAAAATGGAGCCCAAATGGTATCAAAATGGTTCCAAAGTGGTAAAAACAACGCCCGAATGATGGGTTTAATGCCTTTAAAACAGTGAGTAAAACAACCCCTAAATAATCAGAAGTGACATTAAACTTCCTACCCAAAATTGCAATAACTTTTATACATCTCATGCATAGGTTAGGGTGTCATAAATGTAAATATATATAAGAGTTGGGCGGCGAGTATGCAAATGTGAATGCTTCTGCCATTATTACCCCATATGAGATAAAAATTCTATCAAAGCAATCAATCATTCACCACGATATTATTTTCCCTGGCTTGCTTCTTCATAAGAGTTGAGAGAGTATGCATAGCTTTTGTTGTATTGTTGTTGCAGAAAAAGCCACAGACCAAACAAATAGAAACTATTATTTCAAGATACATCCCTCCAATAACCCTTTTGCAATTTTCCTAACTTTCAATCTGGAGGTAAATCACATGATAATTCCAAATGACCAAACCATCAGGTGGTTTGCTCATTTTCTAATTTCGTGAGGGTATAAAAAGCAATGTAACTGAGAATGATGAAGGACAGGTTATGTATATAAAGAAAAAAAAAACCAACTTCTTTAACCCATTGAAGACATGGTAATTTATCCCACTGAAGACATGACAAATTATCAGGAATTGTTCATTTATGCTCTTGGTGCATAGAAGCTCAACTTGTTGAACTATGAATATGCATAAATAGACAAACTCAACACAACAGGTTATGCAAGAAATAATATCGAGTGAAATAAATGCAAAGGAAAGACATAAAAAAGAACATAAAAAAAGGAAAAAAAAAATGGAGTACCTTTTGATGCGGCTACCTTTGATGAGCTCGAATGTCTTCTTCAGGGTCTTGCTTGGCTTGCAGGAGGAGTGAGGGAGTCGAATGGTTTGGTCGCGGTGCAGAGAGGAGAGCAGATGGGAAGGCGAGTGGCTTCGGTGTCGAGAGGAAGGGGATGCGGCGGTTTTCTGGCGCAGAGGGAGGAGTTGAGAGCTCCTTTGGTCGAGTGAGGAAGGAGGGAGTCGAGCTTGAGAGGGGAAGAGGGAGTTCGGTCGAGCAAGGGAGGCAAGCAGAAGCTTCGGCTAGAGCTGCGATCGAGTCACAGCGGAGGAGCGGGGCTCTTCGGCGCACAAGGAGAGGAGCACTTCGGTTCGCTGGAAGGAAGAGTCCAGTCGAGCGAGGGAGGCAAGCAGGAGCTTTAGCTAAAGCTGCGATCGAGTCGCAGAGGAGGAAGACGAGCGGGACAGAGGGACTTTGGTCGAGTGAGAGCAGGAAGCCAAGGCTCTCGTGCTCGAGAAAGAAATAGGTCAGCGGGAGAGGAGCCGTTACTCTAATCAATTGGCGGGTAAATAAATGGTTTCCAAATGCAGGGGATGTTCAATTGGAAAGCATTAACACCTGAATATTTTTAATTAAGACAAAATTTAAAAATTTGTTTGAATTTTGAAATTTAATTTTGAAATTTGAATTTCAAATTCAGATGAGATGGTGCCTAGCCCGTGTTTAGCCAGATTCCAGTCTGAATCGAACCCGAATCAGACCTAAGTTGAACCTGGGTTGAGCCTGGGCCCGCGCACCGCTATATAAAAAAATGTGCATTGAAATTCGTGTTAATCGCTCGCGCGCGAAACCATAACGATATGAGTGTCCTTTCTCGCTAAAATTGACGTCCTGAACACATCCGTATGGTCTGTTTCGTCATCCGGGGTCGTCCGGACGAATTCGCTGACGGGCAAATCAATTTAAGTCAAAATCGTGAGGGGTGCGATGCGTGAGCAAAATGCGGCGTTATCGAGCGTTCGGGTCGCAAAGGGGTTCCCTTCCTTAGGGCTGCTCCTATTAATATAGGAACTCGACTCGTGTCTCATGTGTCGATTTTCATCAACTTAACGAAATGTCGAGGATTCAGGACCGCCCATACAAGACTCGAAGGAGTGACGGAATGGCTCGAATTTTCTAAAGGGTGTGAGTTTCATACTAGTCCTCTAGGAGGGTCAAACAAAGGAAACCTAAAGCTAGACCCTATGCTCTAAGGAGAGAGGTGAAGATCTCATCCAAAAATGAGGTCAACATTGCCTCAAAAAGTGCCTATAGTAATAGTGGAGAATTCTAGATCAATATAAAAATTCATTAAAACATGATATTATTGAGACATTAGATTAGAACAAGGTACTAAACATTTATTTAAGTTTAATTTTTCTATTAAGTGGATTAATGTTTATATGAAGCATTAAAAAATATTATATTCTTTTTTTTTTTTTTTTTGCTTTTTTAGATACATCCTGAATTTGAGACAATGACATAAAATGAAAATGTGTGCAAGGGAAAATGGGGATAACTCAAGCAACATTTAAAATTAATGCTTTGTTAACTTTGAGATTTTTTTAATTTATGGTAACTTTCTTAAGACTGGTTTAACATTAATCCTATATGTATTAATACTTATCATTTTGACTTTGAGTTTTGTTTATTTCATTAGTTTGGCATGACATTACCTGAATGGAGCTAATGAAATGATGGATATGATGATAAGTTTTAGTAATTAAAATCATTTTCTTTCTTTTGGTATGCAAAACACTGCTATTGTCAGGTCCCAAATTTCAGATGCGAAAAATAGAGGGTTGTGTTAGGTAATGAAAGCTAGCGTAAATTTTTTGTCGAAAAAATCATGGCATGAATCATTTAAATAATCATGTAAATGATAGAGCGTCACCTGAAAGTGATGCACTATATAACCTGAATACAGTGAAAAGTGTGCAAGTGTCACTATGTCGGTGTCAAAGTGTAGTGTTAAATAAGCAAGGATTTTTACATTATGGACAGATGCGAATAAAGAAGTTAGTCCATTAAATTAATATTAGGATAAGATTTTGAAATATAGGTACACTCACTAATATAGTAGATATTATGATTCATAGACAGATAGATATCTTATGCATTAAAAAAATTAATTGAGTTAGAGAAAAGACTAAAGAGAGTGATAACTAAGATTTTAAACTTCGATACTCTTATAGGAGTCGAATCAGAAATGATACATATGTAATTATAGATAAGAGCTTGAATGATAATATTGTAAAAATTAATTGAATTAGAGATAAAATTATAACCCTAAAGATTGTTGTAGATACTAAGATTATTAATGTTATAAATATTTATGCTCCTTAAATATGTTTAGATATATATTCGAAAGAAAATTTTTCAAATGACGTTAGCCTCGCTCATTCCCTTATTGTCACTCAACCCCTCACGTAGCATTTGTTTGCAATTACAAAGTCATTCCAACATCATGTGAAAACACTCTGGCATAAATCAATAAAACACTATTTATAGTGTTTTCCCATGCAAAAAAAAGTCCAATTTGAACCTAACGCTAGTGAACATAAATTTTAACTAATAGATCGATCAATACCCCATCAACTAAATGAACTTTGTATGACTTGCGTGGTGCATATGACCTATGTAAATGATTTACAAATGAATTTTTTTGCGTAACATCTAAAATAATAAATGGTGTTCCAAAAAACAAAATCAATGGTTGAATTTAATTTATTTAGAAAACTAAGTTTTTATAGATAAAAATATAAGGAGCTTTTAACAAGGTAATCAATGATGAATGAAAGGCTCCATGTACTTCAAATGATAACAAATAATAGCATGTTTGCATAAAAAAAAAAGTAATTAGCTTTTAGTTATACTTGCTTTGGCATACATATACATAAAGTAGGAGAAGGGGGGTGATGAAACTATGTAGTTAGCATGTCAAAATTACGTCAGTTTTCTTATAGAAAATTTTCTTACTGTACTATTAAAAAACAAATATCATTGCCAAAAAATAATGTTAATCAATAATATTAAACCGTCACTCTGATATCATATATCAGTCCTAAATCACTGGCTAAACTTGGTTGGACTAGTCAAGCCATGATGCATTGCATGCATGCATCAATCCATTCGCTGGAACCAACCCACCCACAAATGTGCATTG
>NW_018165280.1:1090716-1095584 GCF_001263595.1 Phalaenopsis equestris | reverse complement strand
CCCCCCCATCACTTAAATGGATAAATTAATATAAAAATTTACATGCCATATTTCACGCTAAGAGAATCAATGTTTTTCTTACAAAGGGAAGTAAAATCAGGTCATCAGATAACTAAGAAAAAGTAATCACTTATTGAAAGAATGTTTTCTAAGAATGACCCAGCATCTAACAAGTAACATTATTAGCTACTTGATACCAAAATTTTTTAAAAAACTCAATAAAATTATATTGCATTTTTATATTCACAATTTTTTCCCAAAGCTTCAATTAAAAACTAATCGTGATAAAATTTTACAGCGTTGGCCTGCATTAAAATACAGAAACAGAATAAAGTCCCGCAAGATGACTACTTTAGGAAAATTATGCTGAATATATGCATCTTACTTCGATGACTTCAGCCACTAAAATAATCCAACCGTAATTCACAATTCAAATTCAATGGAAAGACTAGAAACAGAATAAAATCACAAAAAATGAAAGTCTGCAAGCGTATTATTTCAACTCACTCAGTATGACCAAGGCAGAAATTTTGAATTTCATGTGCTCCTTTTAGATGCTCTTTTGGGAAAACAGAAATCTGCATACGGAAAGAGCCCAAGCAAAAGCAATAACCGTAGAAAATAAGAAAATAATGAACTTTTTTGCGATAATGGTTAGATTCAAGGAATAACTAATTTAAATACCCGGATTTTGAAGTCTCGGTCTGCAGTGGCAATGAACTGTCCATCTGGAGAAAATTTCTGCATGTTTGAGAAAAAAAAGCCTTCACATTTAAAGAACATCCATCAACAAGGGAAAAGACAAAAGAAACAGATTATTAATGTGAAACTTCAGCCTAACAACCATTAATTTCTAAAATTATAAGAAAGAAAAATTAAGCAACAGCAAATATTGCTTTAAAGACATTACATCAACTACCATTATGAAGAGCAACTACATTTCCACGTTTTAGTGCAATTTTTTGTCCATATGCTCTGAAACTTTTTTTTTTGCTTAACTGGATAAGAGGATTAAGGACACCATTTGAAATAAAGTATCTTATTGTTATAAAATTGAGAGCATATTTTGAAGGAAAAAAAAATGTGGAAGCAGTTCACTTCTATGATATTTTACTTTTATAATACTAAGCAGGCTGGCATTCAAAATATATTAGGGATTAGAATAAATTTACCTATGCCCGTGTATTGTTCAGTGCTAATCTAGAAGATTTTTCATTCTCAGAAAAATGAACAAAATTTATGGCATTTCTTTTCACTTCTGCTAGCTTATCAGAGCAAGAAGTGCACAAGAAGTGCATTCATGTATGTAACACTATTTTACTATTAAATCTCTAGTGTTTTGCAGGCTTCGAAGGCATTGTCCATACAAACTGCTCACAAATCTTAAATCAGTTCAAAATAAAAATCTTACAGGAGAAACTAGTACTTTCCTATCTCCCAAATCTATGCACAACCATTTTTCTCTATTTGAATAAAATGATACATAGAAAATAGGCAGAAGGCTTTCCCTTTTCTGTCAGACAGAGGCAACTTTGAGAATAAGATGCTTCAGAATCACTATCCTCATTAATCAAATTGTCAGAAACCACTGATCGCAATGCAAAAGAAAAAACTTGTTCAAATCAGCATAAAGTCATCACAAAGCTACGGAAGAAATCAATGTAGTCTGATTCAACAGCTACCTCATAAGTCCTTGTATACATTCCAAGCAAGATGAGAGTGGTGAGTTATCACACATAGAATTGGCCATTACCTTTCCAATTAAACATGCATTAACTTATAGAGTTATTGTTACATTGTCTCTTCCTTGATTTGCTTATCTATTCAAATTTACTTTACTACAAACATTACCTGAAAACTTGATTATTTATCTACCCAGCTAAGAAGATTAATCTAGTTCACATATCTTATCTGACAAGAGAGCACAAAATTTTGGCATAAGAAAATAATTTCAGCACAAATAAGTGTACTATTAGAAGCTCCACAAGTCTTGAAATCATTGCTAAATAAAGCAAGATTAACCAATTTTCTTGAGTTTCAGTCTTCAGACCAGAGCCTCTTTTTGTTAGTAGACTATGTTCTATCTTTATTATGATAAACAACTTTGTCAAAAACTTTATTAAGAAACTAATTGATTTCTGAATTTTACAAGAACATTTTGGAAAGGATAAATAAAATAAACTTGATGAAGATAGACTTTATTGGTTTTTACTGAAAAGAGATGTTGAGAGAGTTATTTCACATCATTATACATATAATAAAGCACATACAACAGAACAACATTCTAGGATTGTACCACCCTTAAATACTTTTGGAAGCAATTTCAATGAATTTTGTCATAGCTAGGCCTATAAACCCCAAGAAACAAGATAGTATATTTATTTTGTCCAAGTTAGCTCAGTTTCTTCCCGGTTCAAAAATTAATGATGTTTCACATCTTACAAACTAAATTTTCAAAACAAGTATTAGACTACATGGTTTGCTATCCATTTACTATTTGATAGAAATTTAAATTTTGTATCTTCTAAAAGCTATTTGGAAAGCTTTTGGAACTCAATTAAAATTTTCATGGCTTTAATTCACAAAAGAATGACCAAACAAAAGTAATTAATAAAACCTTAGGAAATCTTTTAAGAGCTAAGCATGTAAAAATATTGGAACCTTGTAAATTGAGACACTGCGGTTTAGCATTAGTCTGTAAAAATATTTGAATCCCAAGATTTAGCTTCCAAAGTGTAAATCAAAATCTATACTGCACCATACCTCAACTTAAATATAACAAAGCCAAGTTTCAATTTATAATAGAAAGAAATAACATTTCTCCCAGCTTAGAAGTGATATGGTACATTAGTAAGCAATGTAATTGCGCACCAGACTAGTAATGATGCTACAGTAATGGCCCAGAAGTGGGACAGCCTTTTTATTAGCTGATTCTTGACCTTGAACATCTTCCTCCAATCCCACTATCCAAACAACTCCAAACTTATCAGCAAAGGTAACGAACAACCCATCATGGCTTATAGCAACTGCACTCACACGTTTGTCAGAACACCTGTAGAATTAACTTTGACTTGTTTAGTCATTCCTTGGTTTATCTATTGAAAATGATTTGATAGATTGGAAATTTATTGAGAAAATTGAAAAAAGGCCTAACTGTATGGAATTAAGAAAATAGTATGGCACCTTTTAAGAGATGCAGAGAGCAACAATTAGATGCAAATCACAATCTAAACCAATGATTATTACAAAGACTAAGAAAGATGACAGAATAAGATGAGTCTTAAATTCAATTTGGAGCACGAAGCACATAGCCAAAATAGTAGGATGATTCAGGGAAAAAAAGAAGAAGGAAGGGCGACCCATTTTGCATGGAAAGTGAATGTACGAGTCTCATTTAAATGTTTGAATTTTTCAACATCATCATCGTCAAAAGCCTTATCCTAAATATTTGGTGTCGACTTTAAGTGCAAACCAACTGTTGCTTTCATATGCATACATATTTTCTTAAGTGCAACACATATACTTAAAAGGAAAAAATGCATAATGGACTTGTGAAAGTGATGCATAAGAGTGATAAAACAACAAGCTCACACAGTTCTGATACAGTGCCAAGTATCTGTTCTCCAGATCTTCACCAACTTATCGTCGCCAGCAGAAACAAAGAGTTTTCCATTTGCACCAAAGCAGATTGCCCTGATAGAATCAGAATGCGAAGGACTACAGGCTTCATCAGTTAATGAAACAGCGCAATCCATCCTGTTTGCAAATTCAAAACATAAGAAAAGTGAAATTGAAAAAAAAACAATTTTCTCTTTTCTAAGGCACAAAGGAATTGCCTCGGTATTCAACCTTTATAGGACACATGCAATAGCCTTCAATTCCACTGCACTAATACTTTCTCGGAGTTCAAAAAAGGACCTACAAAGCTCATATTTAGTACCGAAAATTTTGTTTCAAGTGAACTATACCTTGCATTTTTGTTTCTTTCTAATTTTTTGACGTTAAACAGTTATGCCCCTAAACAATCCTGATGATGCGCACAATGTCTTTAAAGTTAAATCTTTAGATATCTCTGCACCAACTCGACTTTTCACCCGCAACAAGACTCTACACACGCCTTCAAAATCCCTCAAATGTGATGATTTCTTTATATTATTACTATTATTATTATTATTATTTACATGGATAAGATGAGCAAACTGATATTATTAATCCGACTTCTTCACGAGAAAAAAATCCCTAAGAATATTGAAAAAGGAATGATTTTTAACCAGAGCCCAAAATTGCATGCTCGTGACGTAAAGAAACCTTACTCTAAATCAAATACGCGCAGTTCATATCCGACCGCAAGTACGATGGATTGCTCGAGAGGATGCACTGAGATTAATGCCGGAGCAGCCCCTACCTCTCTGTTAGTCTCTCCTTCTTGAGCCCCCTCCTCCATCCCCTTCGAAAATGTTCCAAACGTTTGATTCTGGGTAGGGCTTCTAGGGTTTCGGAAGAAAAAAATAGGGTTGCCTTTACTATAAGAATAACAATGAGTTCTCTTTTTTTCTACAATGTCAAGTGTGAATATCATAAGCTCCCAACTTAGGGTCTGTTGCAGCTGCAGCTTATCCAGCTTCTGCTGATAAGCAGTTTATCTTGATAATCTGCTGATGATCAGCTGATCCGGATAAGCTGTCTGGCTGTTTGGTTGACGCTTATGGAAAACAACTGATTCTGAAAAATTGATCATTCTGCCCCTGTTCTGAATAAACAGTTTAGCTGTTTGGTTAGTGCGTTTTGTAAACAGCTTTTTTGGAAATTTTTTTTTAATTAAATGAATAATCTGTGGAGCAGTTATCATGGCGACTATGCTAAGAGAT
>NW_018165280.1:1037713-1090590 GCF_001263595.1 Phalaenopsis equestris | reverse complement strand
AACTTTAATAGGTGCATTGAAAACTACTTGTCTAAATAATGCCCAACTTTGATTCAAACGGAGAGCTTTATGAAATTTCTGCCACAACTTTGATTCAAATAAAGTTTACGAATGAATCTATAAAGTGAAATTAGGTAGCTTTTCTTCATAAAACAACAAAGGTAGCAAATACTGACATTGAAGTGTTTACAACAGATGAAAGCAGAACGGATCCATATTGTAATTTCTAGTGCTCGTAGGCAAAGCTATTTGTTCTCTCAGAATATATTTACAGAGAAGCTGAAATCAATGTTCAAATATTTATAATAACAAAGTTGATGTTATATCAAGTAACAATAATCCAAAAAATAATCATAAATCCAATACGATCTGACACTTATGCTTAGGAACTGCTCTAAATTAACTAAAATATGCATGTTGGATGCAATCAAATATATATATGAATGTCACACAAAAAAAAAATCTATTTGCATGAAATATCAAGAGTACGGATATGGGAGAACTGCATCAACAAAGGGGGATGACTACAGCTTTGGTGTTCTTGCCCTTGAAATGGTCATAAGGAAGAGACCTACTGATGATATATTCACAGAAGGATTAATTCTGCCGAAATGGGTTAGAAACCATTTACCTACTCAGCAAGAATATCAAAGAAGCATTCACGGGAGAAACCATTTACCTACTCTGCCGAAATGAATCTATTCTGCCGAACGACTGCGATCCGGCGGAGACGAGAGGGAGAAGCAATGTTACGGGAGCAAGAGGCCAAGCCCCGCTGGATCCGGCGTCGAATGACAATGTTACGGGAGCAAGAGGCCAAGCTTTCGATCCAGCGTCGAATGGCAATGTTACGGGAGCAAGAGGCCAAGCCCCGCTGGATCCGGCGTCGTGCGGCTTCCTGACGGGAGCGAGAGGCGAACGGGTTGGTGTCGGGAGAACGGCTGCAATCTGGGCGAGGCTCGAACGAGTTGGTGACGGGAGCCGGGGCTTTGAACAGAGACGAGAGCGAGAGCGAGAAGCTAGCGTCACGGGAGAGGCGAAGGAAAAAAGAAGGTCACGGGCGTAAATTACAATCGGAAAACGCGGACCGCGGGCTGACCCCCGCGGTCCGCGTCTTTTTACAATTGAGAAAACACATTTTTCAATAATTTGGCGATAAGTCGGTACCAAACAGTGAGGCGGCGTTTTCAAAACGCCGCCTGCACTTATAAGCTGTCCCAAACGGGCCCTTAATTGTGCCATAAACTCCCAATTCATTGAGGTATTGAGGTGTGACTAAAAAATAACAACTCTCAGTGACTTTGTAAATATATTAACACTTTTTGTATAGGTAGCCTTTATGTCATGTTTTTGTATTCGATCAAGCATTCACACTTCTTTTAAATCAGAATCATTATATTTGTCTATTCTCGGTGTACAAGATTGATCATAGTATGCATGACTACTTGATTTTCATTAAAATAGTTTTGTCAGTTCATGATGCTTAAAAAGTATCTTAAAAAATATTTAGCTAGCATGGAGTTATGTTAAACTTTCAACTAATAAACTCAAAATTAATGTTTGATTTTTACTCCAAGCTTCAACAATGAAAGTATCAATTTGAAAGATTAAAGCATAACCTATTCCTAGGTCAAATTGAAGCTAAATGAATACATGTGTTTATCTTATGAATATTTTGTAAAAATAATTGTGTTGTTTTTAAAAACAAAAATAAGATTCACCCTGCATATTCAAATGATAATTGTATATGAAACAAATAAAATATCTCGTAAATTTTCATAATTTACACAAAAAATTGATAAATTTGATTTATTTGATTATGCGGTCATGTTTTTCTTAAGAGCAAACTCTTTTGTTTAATTGCATTCTATAGTTTGTGATCATTAATAAGATTGACGATAAATGTGGTGCATAACCATAAGAAACTAAATATGCTCAAATGTAGCCTAACCATATGTTGGGTTTTATATTTTGAGATGATGAGTCATATCAATCATATGCCATACTTGATAATATTATTGAAATGGGAGGCTCATAAGGTCATGGCAATTGTGATTATACTATTGAAGAATTACTCAATGTATCAGAAATAGATATTAGTCAAAACCAAAATCAATAATAGTGACTTAGCAAATCCAAGATGCCAGTGCATATATGCAAATATATATATATATATATATATATATATATATCATATAAATATATATATATATATATATATATATATATATATATAATCCTAATTGTGAGAGAGATTATATTCTATTTTGCAAACTCTTTGTGTTGGATACATGTAAATCAATCAATGGTATCTATCAATCTTTATCAAGCAAAGTGCTCTTATTGTATAAATAGCTATAAAACATAGATTGCACAAAGGATCACAACGGGTTTATGGATGATCATTTTTAAAATGTTAACTTAGGAAGAAGCCTTACAATAAGCTTTAATTAGTTTTCTTTGATTGAATTTAACTAGCTTGTAAGTTGTGGTAAGGAATTTAAAATTTTTATGGCTTAACAAGAACAAAAATAGGTCAATCTCAGTATAATATAACAAATCTATGAAAAAAACGTGCATATGCTAAGGCCCACAAAAAAAAAAAAAATTGCATAAATAAAAATGTAAATGTCCAAAGCATTGCTAGGATCTACAATACACGTAAAAAAAAATGAAAAACGAGATTATTTTGATTTTCAATCCATAAATGAGATGGTATGTCAGGTTTTCCATATCAAACACCATCTAGTACATATATGGGCCTTTACCATCCAATGCATTTGACATGTTTAAAAGTTTTCCTTGACTGAAAATGTATGGGAGGAAAAAAATTATAAAATACATAGATTCTTCCTCAAACATATTCCAGAGGTCCCGTATGGGTGCCTGGAGCTACGAATGCTATGAATGAGCTGTGAAACATTTCGAGCTAGTTAAGTGGACATCCTACACACATCAAATATTGATTCCAACATGCACATTGCACAGAAAAATAAATAATGCACATTTTATGACATAAACATACAAATATTTAAAATACTCCAAATTTAAAAAAAAAAATGATAAACTTTATTTTTAATTAAAAGAAATACAAGCTTTAGTTAATTGGATAACGAAATTGATTGCAATCAAAGTTACACATTACACATACTTGAGAAAGGAATTTCCTTTCTTAAATAGTTTAACTTTAAAGTGAAATGGGCTCAATTAGGATTGAAATTATTTGGTCCTTAGTTTGACCATATGACTCTCCATATCCATCTCCATAATGATAGAAGAATTGTCCTGTTCTTGGTACATCAACCAAAGCTTTTCTAAAAGACTTTATAGGTATTGAAAATGTAGTGCATTCTTGATTCAACTTCTTCCAATAATTTCTTATCAAATATCTAATATGATCCCGGGCAAATGGTTCCGAAACATTTTTCTCTCGCATATAACATTGAATTGATTTTGAGACATCTCCTCTTTGGATCTCTGCCTGTAAAAACAATATAAGTAAAATTCCATTAGGAGCACTACACATATCTATCTATCTATATATATATATATATATATATATATATATATATAAAATTAATGTTGTATGAATTTATATAAAATAAAAATGCATCCTTACCGTGGATGTTCCCAAATCATCATATAGTCGAAAAAGCATAGATGAATGGCGTGCGACAGATGGATAGAACTCTAATTTATTAAGAGCTTCACTAGTTAAGTCATCACTTAGACAATATGCTATAATTAGTATACAAGTTCCAGATATAGTAACCCAAGCATTTTCCAAGTACTCATTTAAAGTTGGAGTGTATCCACTTTGATACCATCTTGCTTCAACTAAGTAAGCTTTGCACAAATCTGCCCACTAAAATCATTGCTTATATTGGTCAGAAAAAAAGCCGAATGGATCATCTTAGTTTTTTAAAAAAATTCTTAGCAAAATGCATCATAAAACAATTTTATATCTAAACATAAGAATTCAAAGAAAAAAATTGAATCTATTTACAATTTAAAAGACATGCTAAATTGAAATAAATATTTTATTACCACTCGTTTTAGACATGGAAGAATATCTAACTCTTTTTCCACTGAGAATGAAGTGGCAATATCATTCATTGTGTTGAAAAGTGCGTCCAAACATTTCTTCATATAATTTGGAAGTTGTTGACCAGCATCTATTTTCCATCTAAAAGTTCCAAGAAAATGTTAACAATTTAAATGCATTTAAGTATCAATAATTTTTTTTTTCAATTGAGTGATATTTGATAATCATGGTTATAAGAACTAGTTTATGCATATTAAGTTTTTTTTATTGTATTTTCTTACTCTTCAACAGCATTTGTAAAGAGCTTCAGTTCATCTAAGGTACCATAGACATCGTAAATATCATCAATTGTTGTTACAAAACTATTCAACTTGGTGATTGCTTTCCTGATTCTCCAAAATTCAGGTTGAAATGTGAAGCCTAAGGCCATTAAATAGTTCTCCACCAGTCTATCTCTTGCAAAATTAAGCTCATCACATACAAGGCCAAGATTTTTCCACCACCTAAGGAACAAATCAAGAGCATTAGTATTTCGTGAAATAATTATGAGTTGCATTGCTTAGACATGAATAAACAAGAGCCATATAATACCTGGACATTTCTTGAAGCTCTGCTTTGTAGATGCTTTGCACAATGTTGAAATCTAGTGTAGCTAACTCAAGTAATGTGGGATTAACATTTTCTCGTGTCCCATAAACATCAATGAACCACCTAGCATGCAGTCTTGACATTCTCCAATGCAAGGGTAGCTCGAAAGCATGATTTATTTCTTCAATAATTTGTGGACTTAATAGAGATATGTCAAGGTTTCTCAAACGCTCCATTGCAATTTTTCCCGCTTCATCCAATTGTTCTTCTCCTTCCATGGCAAGGTAGGAAGCCTCATAAAAGCTAAGAAGTCCTTTGACATTATGTTGATGATTAGGATTGAAGTTTCCTCTCTCGCTTTTAAAGCAGTTAATCAAAGCTTCAACTCTGTTAAATTTTGATTAAAGGAAATTTCAGATGAACTTGCTGCTATGATGATGAAGAATTAATATACTAGTTGAAGCTAAATAATGAGAATTGTTTTGTTTATTGGCATTTAAGGCAAAACTTGAAAACATAAATGTGCTTCCAAATCTAGGATTAAAGAGTAAAAGGATAACTTGCCAATAGTTTAAGAAAATATATAATGAAAAAAGAAGAACAAAGATTTTTATCACCATTGCCATTCTAAAAGGATGACATTGGAATCAAATCAAACATAATGCACTCAACAACATAATTATCTTTAAAATTATGCATATGATGTATAGTTATGTAACTTCTTATTCAGACTTATATTGATTTTCTTCTCTTAATTGTAAGAAAACTATCATAAATATTTTATACGTGAAAGTCGAGAACTATGCCACTTAGAGATAAGCACCAAGCCTGTCAATTATAGGGGGGATAAAAACAAAATTACAGCAAAACTATATATATGAAAAAAATAAAATTTTAATTTAAAAAAATTTGTAGGCTAAAATCGAACCTAAGACCTCTTACACCTTAAGAATCAAAGAGGTCTTTGGTTAATTCATAACTCTTTATTTTTATTGACATTGATCTAATTAACTCTTAAATAGAAAGGTGATATGTATGTTAGTGTTAGTATATACCTTAGTAGTGAAGCATTTTTGATATCATATTCCCTTAGAAGCCTGAAGAGCAAGGCAGAGCCATGAAGGTTTCCATTCTCTATCAAATTGTTTATATTTACCGTTGATGAACTAATAGAACTCAATAAGTCCTTGATCTCTGAATCAAAATGATATTGAAGTCCTAGTTGGCATAGGGCATCCACCAGTTCAAGTTGTTCAATAAGGTCATGTTGTTTGCCAATCAAACCCCTCACTTGCTCCTTCAATATGTCCCTTCGATGTATATACTTCTCCTCCTGTGTGACATATATTATATCAACAATTAAATATAATTATTCTTATTGCGATGAGTATATGTTCACAAATATGTCGTTGTATGAGAATGTAAATTATAAAATAGGCACACATTTACATGCATATCACCCAATTCCTACGTATTTACATATCTATCATCTAAAATTTTGGTTTTTATATCTACACCAACCAAATCTTCCATGCCACATAAAAAAATTATCACAACTTTAAATTTTAAACGTGAAATTTATACATTTTTTCATGCATAGATAGTGTTATGTATGTAAAAATTGAAGCTTCGGAGTTAGATATGTAAATTTACATAATAATTGAGTGGTATGGATGCAAATCTTCCTAAAAAATGTAGGTGGTGCTTGGATGCCCTGCAATTAAAAATCTTAAATTTAATAAAAGACTTATATATACCTATCATTAATAACACTGACAAACTAAATCATGATAAATCTTTTTCAAACTACTGTGCATCTAACTGAAAAAGTTCTTCAAAATCAATCAAAATAATTTAATAAATCATCACCATGAAATCAATTGGCAGCGATTGTATGTAGTTATCATCCCAAATAGTTGGCTGATAATTTGCTGTGCGGCGAGCTGGAGTAGATGATACTGCATTAGCAGTTGAGAGGCAACATATAGGATGAAAATCTGCCAGTAATCGTCGGTGGCTTAGAAGACACTGGGAGGAAGAGGAGCTCAGGAGCGATGGCTTCTTGCTGAAGGGAAGTAGAGGAAAGCTAACGTACAGCGCCATAATTGATAATGTAATAAATATTTGTACTTATGTCTTACCTTGATAGCAAATGGGAACCCTTTCTACCTATTTATATCTCTGTGGTTGCTGCTAAGGTGAAATATGTTCTGTCACATAATTATATTTCAATACATTGAACTCGTTTATTATTGTAAACACAGATTAAATGTGCATAATTTACAGCCAAGCGAAGAGTTCTACTTCGAATTTTCTTTTCTAACAAGCAAGTTTTAAGACGTTTGTTATTATTTGTATTTATTTGTTTTTAACTTTTTGTGTTTTTACACATTTACAACATACTTCTTATTTTGATTTGACACTTTCCTATATTTTTACTTTTGCTGCTGATATTACACTCTCCTGCTTACTTTTATTATGCTTACTTTTACAGCTAGGTATTAATTTTATTAGTTTCCTTTTCTTGTTACAGATGGCTTCTGCTGGTGGTGGAGATCATCTACCTGACCAACCTGACTTGATTGGCCTGATCTTTTATAAATGGACAAAGAAATTGGTATCTCGCTTACCTCAAAAAACACCAATGTTGTGTTGATTAGCAGCATCACCTTAATCACAACCCATGCCTCACCTCCTATTACTGCTTTGTCTAGTACTACTGTTTCATTCCATCCACCCACCCATTCCATTGCATCCCTTCTCACACCTTTTTTGAGCACTCAGCCACCGCCTACTGATACGAACCAAGTGTGGTAGAGCACCAATGAATCACACAATGATACATGTCATATAAGTAGTACACGTGAATGAGTTCTTTGTATCAATCTCACATGGAACTAGTGAGTTTCCAAATCCAGGAAAAATTTTAATATATTGGTTTTGAGTTTAACTTGAAAGTTTGTTTGTTGGTAGGTTTTGGAAATGACTAAATTTTGCGAAATCATAATTCCTAATTTAACTTTCTGAGGAAACGGTGGCAAAATCATGTTTCTCCCTTGATTTGAATCCTAAATACCAAAGTTTAACCAAATGATGCAAGTTGGTAACTATCAAGACAAGCCCCTTCCAATGGAAATAAGAAAGCTAGGACAATCAACTAGTTTAGTTCCTTAAATCTAGTGAAATCACCAAGTTTAAACGTTTCCCTAGACGATAGCATTAAACCACGAGAAATATTTCTATTCTCTTGGTCTAATGAAGTTTATCCTAGATGTTCCACCATAAATACTTTTGTATCTCAAAAATCATAAATTATTTTAACTATATCGAGATTGCATGCAAATGAAGTTTTGAAGGATAAAATTTGTACTATAACATGATGCTAATAAAGTCACATCTAATCATCCAAACTAGAGTTCTTATTCATTAAATTAGGAGAGAAAAAATAATTTAGTTACGATTCATATTTTGAAACACAAAATACAGCTTTCATTTCATTCAAATGAAGGCAATTACAAAGACTTTTAGAAAGAATACAAACACAAGTTACACCCCGATAATCTTCTGATCCTCTGATCTCTTCGGCCTGTTGCTCGTAATTTTTTCTCCCACAGTTGCTCATGCCTTCTCCACTATCTCTCACAAAGACCTTTGTGCTCTGTAGGTTCCCTCCCTCTCTCACTCACAGTAACACTGACAACTCAAGAAGAATGAGTGAAGACTGAGAGAGTACCCCAAAATATGCCAGAGAGGGTGTCTTCCCTTCTTCCTAAAGTTCCCTTTTCGTACCCATCAATGACATGGATCAATGCCACAGATCTCCAGTGGAACAAAATCAATTCGTAGGTACTAGAGTTTCTAAGTGCAGCATCAAAGTATTGATTGCTCAAGTAACATTGTAGATGACCTATTGAATTAGTGTCCCAACACTTGTTGAACTGAAACTCCAACACCTTAAACATGGTAGGAGGCACCTCTGAACCGTATATGAGGTTCCATTGAGCCCCTTAGTTATATAAAGGGGTATGCCTTGGTGCTCCCAAGCCTAATACAAAGTCACATGAAGCTTAATGTGGCGCTTGATCTTGGTGGCGCTCCATGCCTGGTGCAAAGGCGCCAGTTGCTTAGGTGGGTGGTCATTTTTAGGCGCTATTCAGCGCTTAGGTGCCAACCCACTTGAGCCTAATTTTTTTTTTATGTTGAATGGCTCAATTTGGATCCCAGCTTCCATCTACTTTGATCCAATAGTTGTTAAGACCTATTTGAAGCTTTCATAAGTACATGAACACTGCAAATTACAAAAAATATTTGGAAAAGTATAAATAGAAGTAAATAATAGATAAATTTGAACAAAAACTCAGATATTTATTTCACATTATTCACACATATCACCTCTCACTCAGCCACCACCTTCCACTCAGCCACCACCTCCTTCTGAGCCACCACTACCCTTCTCCGATGCGTTAGGCCCCTCCGAATCAAGATACCACTGGATGGGTATACATTGAGTTAGGGGGAAGACTCATAAGTTATTTTTTACATTATAAAAAATTTAATGATCTTTTTGATATTCTGTGTAACTAATAATTTTATTTCAGGTTATATCCATCAAGGCCACCTGTGACACGCATCACGAAGATCATCAAGATTAGGTATGACACTTCGTATCTCTCTTGGAAGCTGATCTTCTTAGCAACTCAGAACATGTAGTTTAGGGAGTTCGAGATTGTTTCATTTCATTTGAATTAGAAATATATTTTCATATTGCTTTGTTATTACAAATAAGTATTACATAGTTTTAAATTTTCAAAGGTCCTTCTACTAGCTGTTAGAGTATCACTAACTGATTTGCCTTAATTTTGAGGTTTGGGACAGGCATCAGTTTGGTGACTTATTCACTAATGCATGTAGGAAAGGAGAGCAGCGGCACGGGGAGGAGATATTAGTTCAGCTGACTAGAGATTGGCCCTCTCCTGATTATCAAAGGAAGATGCAAACCACCAAAAAAAATGTGATGATCAGAAGCTTGGCCGACCACCAATCATTGCAGAGTTGCACGTCTGAACGCATCGACACCCAGGGACGCAACATCGAGTCTCTGACTTCTCTCGGCGTGTCAATGTAAGTAAAAAATGAATTTTCTATCCTTTTTACACTATTAATATAAATGGAAACTAATCCTTAGTTCTAATTATGTAGATGGAGTACGAGCGCATCCATGACATACCACTAGAGGGAGAGCGAGATCTCAATAGCCATGTGCATACATATATTTTTTCTTTTCTTGTAGCTATATTTTTCAAAGTCAACATTTAAAAGCACATTGCACAGAAACATAAATAATGCACATTTTAGGCCATGAACATACATAGATCTAAAATAAACAAAATTTAAAAGAGATATAATGCACATTTTAGGCCATGGACATACATAGATCTAAAATACACAAAATTTAAGAAGAGATAAACTTTAATTTTATTAATAGAAAAAAGTTTCGGTTAAGATAATGAAGTTGATCGCAAGTAAAATTACACATACCATATACTTGAGAAAGGACTTTCCCTTTTTAAAGAGTATCACTTTAAAGTGAAATGGGCTCATTTAAGATCAAAATTATTTGGTCCTTAATTTCATGATATGACTCTTCATGTCCATCTCCATATTTATAGAGGAATTGTCCTGTTCTTGGTACATAAACCAAGGCTTTACTAAAAGATTAAATAAATTTTGAAAATGTAGCGTGTTCTTGATTCAACTTCTTCCAATCAAGTTTTTTATCAAACATCTATTATGATTTGGGGCAAATGATTCTGAAACGTTATTCTCTTTCATATAAAATTGAATTGATTTAGAGGCATCTCCTCTTTGGCACAAATAACATTTCTTAATAGAAAAAAAAAGTTCAGTACAATAAGTATAATAATGAAATTATTCATCGTGTTACATGTTATAAAGTAAAAATGCAGACATTAATTTTAGGGCTATTTTAGAGTGCTCAAAACAAGAATTACAATAATGAAAATTATAATAAAATCATTGCCTTTATGGTTTTAACATTAAGCTTAAAACAATGAAAATTTCCTTGATTTCTATAATCTTCTTGTGAGTTTCCTTTAGTAATTTATTTTCTGTCACATTAGATGAAATAATGGAAAATGATTATTAGCTTTATTTAGATTTTTGGGGGCAACATACATAACAAGATCTAAAAGACAATAAATTTTAAACCAATAAAGTTTACATGCACAAAATAGTAGCATACAACCTTTGAATTAAATACTAAAAAACTAGATTTAAGTGATTGGAAAGCAAGTTCAAGCATAGCTAAATTATACATAGCATAAATCTGGGTAAATGAATCTTTTTTCTTAAGTGCATCACTTTTAAAATGGAATTGGCTCAACTATTACACATTTGATCCGATCCTTAGTTTCACTACTTGACTTTGCATATCCATCGCGATCATTATAGAAGTACAGTGCTGTTCTTGGTATATCTAATAAAGCTTTTCTAAAAGGCTCCAAGTGTTTTGAAAATATTCTATGTTCTTGATTTAATTTCTTCCAATATTTTTTTATTAAACATTTAATATAATCTCGAGCAGCATGTTCCGAAACATTTTTCTCATTCATATAACATTGAATTGATTTTGGAACGTCTCCTCTTTTGATCTCCTCCTGTAACAAGTAGAATTATATCATAAACATGTATTTTATACAATAATATAATATAAAGTAAAACAAAATATTACTTTTACATGCTTTTATATGAAATAAAAACTTGTATGTACCGTTGATGTTCCCAAATCATTATATAGTCGAAAAAGCATGCATGAATGGCGAACAATAGGTGGATAGAACTCCAAACTATTAAGAGCTTCAATTGTCAAATCCTCACTTAGACAATATGTTGCAGTTAGTGCACATATTCCTGATATTGTAACCCAAGCATTATCCAAGTACTCATTTAATGTTGGAGTGTATCCACTGTGATACCACCTTGCTTCAACTAAGTATGCCTTGCATAAATCTACCCACTAAAGTGCAATCATAACTTATTTTGGTTAGAAAATATACCGAACAAATCATTTTTTTCTGACTATGTTATATTGTATGACTATTTTATATATAAAAATAAGAATAGAAAGAAGAAGCTTGAATCTATTTTAAAATTTAAACGACATAAACTAATTAAAATATATGTTGTATTACCACTTGTTTTAAGCATGGCAGAATATCCAACTCCTTTTCCATTGAGAATGAGATAGCAATATCATTCATTGTACTGAAAAGAGCAATCAGGCATTTCTTCATGTAATTTGGAAGTTGTTGACTTGCATCTATTTTCCATCTAAGAGCTCCAAGTTAATGTTATAATAAGTTAGTTAATTGAGAACAATTTAACTAAAAATATTTGATTGCATTCAATGATCATTTCATGTTTATGATTTATGAATATTTGATAACCATGCTACTTAAAACAATTATATGCATATTATTAAATTTTTTGAGTTTCCTTACTTTTCAACGGCGTTTGTAAAGATTTCTAGTTCATTTAAGGTACCATGGACGTCATAAATATCATCAATTGTTGTTATGAGACTAATAAATTTGGTGAGAGCTTTTCTGCTTCTCCCAAATTCAGGCTGAAATGTAAATCCCACGCTCCATAAGTAGTTCTCCACAAGTCTATCCCTTATAAAGTTAAGCTCTGTGCAAACAAGACCAAGATTTTTCCACCACCTATGAATAAAAAAGAGAGGTATTAATACTTCTTGAAATAATTATAAAAAGAATTGCATATGTACATATAAAAATAAACATATTACATGGACATTTCTTGAAGCTCTGTCTTATAGATGCTCTGCACTATGTTGAAGTCTAGCTTAGCCAACTCAAGCAATGTGGGATTAAAATTCTCTCGTCTACCATATGCATCAATAAACCACCTAGTATGTATCCTTAGCATTCTCCAATGCAAGGGTATCTCCAAGGCATGATCTATTTCTTCAACAAGTTGTGGACTTAATAAAGATCCTTCAAGGCATTTTAAATGCTCCAGTGCAATTTCTCCAGCTTCATCTAGTTCTTCTTCTCCTTCAATACCAAGGTAGGAGGCCTCATATAAGTTGATCATTCCCTTGACATCATGTTGATTATTTGGATTGAAGATTTCTCTTTTTTTATTAAAGCAGCTAACAAGATCATTTACCCTACCAATAGATTGAAAAGCATTTTAGCAACACTTTTTACTAAGATGACTTAAAAATGATATAATACTTAAAGTTAATTATGGGTAATTGTTTGTTTCATTAAAATTTAACTTCATTTTTTTGAATATCCACATATCAGTCTAGCTAACATACAGTAAAACTAATTAAAGAGATTAATTATTAGCATTAAAAACTACATATATTCAAATTAAATTAAACATATATAGTTGCCTTAAAAATATTTTCATATTTATTTAGTTTATTAAATATATTTATATATGTTTTTTTTGATTTATAGGACAGGAACCTATTAAAAATATTTTAGTCCTAGAGTAAGGAACACAAGATTAACAATAGGCTTGTAGGCATGATGCTAATTCTAAAGTCAAGGATCAAGATTAATTTCAAAAAGAATTTTACACATATATAGAATGAATATTTAGTTTTAAAGAGGTATTAGGCCAAACAACTTGTGACTTCAACTATAGACATCATGGAAAAAATAACTTCAGCCATAACTCTTCAACTCCTTGAATTCAAAAAATAGCCTATAGATGAAATTACGAATAGAACATAACGCATTACTTTTCATTATTATAAATTATTCTCTCTCTCTCTCTCTCTCTCTCCCCCCCTCTTATCTCTTCTTTTTTTATGCTTTATTCCCTTGAGGTGTGATTCACATATAGATATGGATCTAAAATCCTAAAAAATGTGGTGAGTGTGGATCATGCCACAAACAAGAAGTAGAATAACAGAGACACCTGAAACATAAAGTGCACTTGGGAGTTTGTGAACTAGCTGATCAAGGAGTTGAAGAATCAAATGTTGGATGTCATCCGAAGTCATTGGCCTGGGGGGAGAGAACAACATCCACTGAAGGAAGGGCCTGTGCACAACATCTGAAGGGCCCTCTTGACTTTAGAAATATAAGGAGACTTTCAGTACATCGATAGTGTTGGTTTGAATCCAATCGATAGACACTAGTTCGAGTGCGCGAAGGCACCATGATAGCCAGAGAATACATTCTCTCTGCAAATCTCCAAGGTCGAGAGCCTCCCAAGAGGTTTAGGACCCTGCACTAGAATCCTACAAGGGTCGAATTGATCTGGTTGATCATATAGTTTCATTTGAATTGACCGTGTGCTTATTGAATATCACTGAGACGCAAAAGTTTCATTTTTTCTTCATTACACTAAGGAAGTTGATCCTGAAATGGTTCAACAGTTTACCACTGGGGGTGATTGCCTCCTTCACTAAATTTATGAGAACGTTTGTGGCACAGTTTGTCAGCGTCCAAAAGCCCCATAAGAATTCTGTTGACCTCACTTTTGGTTGAGGTCTAGAAACTTCTTTAATAGCCTAGGTCTAGCCATAGGACTTTCCTATTGACTAGTCTTAGAAAATTAGAAAAGGTACCCCCACCATTAGAAATTCAAAACTCTTCTTTTACTCAACTTGAAATTCCACATATTGATCTTAACCTCTAGCATTTAGTAGGTAAGATCATTATAAGAGAATTCAAGAAGAGTCCCTATAGGATTACTTGGCTTTAGGATTGACCCTGGGTGTTGACTTGGAACTAGGGTACAGGTGGGTCACCTTATTCCAAGGTTATAACAAATAAAATATTACTCAAGATCTATTCAAATCATATCAACATATAAAATCAACATATCATCATATTAAGGTGGGTCACCTTATTCCAAGGTTATAACAAATAAAATATTACTCAAGATCTATTCAAATCATATCAACATATAAAATCAACATATCATCATATTAAGGTGGGTCACCTTATTCCAAGGTTATAACAAATAAAATATTACTCAAGATCTATTCAAATCATATCAACATATAAAATCAACATATCATCATATTAAGGTGGGTCACCTTATTCCAAGGTTATAACAAATAAAATATTACTCAAGATCTATTCAAATCATATCAACATATAAAATCAACATATCATCATATTAAGGTGGGTCACCTTATTCCAAGGTTATAACAAATAAAATATTACTCAAGATCTATTCAAATCATATCAACATATAAAATCAACATATCATCATATTAAGGTGGGTCACCTTATTCCAAGGTTATAACAAATAAAATATTACTCAAGATCTATTCAAATCATATCAACATATAAAATCAACATATCATCATATTAAGGTGGGTCACCTTATTCCAAGGTTATAACAAATAAAATATTACTCAAGATCTATTCAAATCATATCAACATATAAAATCAACATATCATCATATTAAGGTGGGTCACCTTATTCCAAGGTTATAACAAATAAAATATTACTCAAGATCTATTCAAATCATATCAACATATAAAATCAACATATCATCATATTAAGGTGGGTCACCTTATTCCAAGGTTATAACAAATAAAATATTACTCAAGATCTATTCAAATCATATCAACATATAAAATCAACATATCATCATATTAAGGTGGGTCACCTTATTCCAAGGTTATAACAAATAAAATATTACTCAAGATCTATTCAAATCATATCAACATATAAAATCAACATATCATCATATTAAGGTGGGTCACCTTATTCCAAGGTTATAACAAATAAAATATTACTCAAGATCTATTCAAATCATATCAACATATAAAATCAACATATCATCATATTAAGGTGGGTCACCTTATTCCAAGGTTATAACAAATAAAATATTACTCAAGATCTATTCAAATCATATCAACATATAAAATCAACATATCATCATATTAAGGTGGGTCACCTTATTCCAAGGTTATAACAAATAAAATATTACTCAAGATCTATTCAAATCATATCAACATATAAAATCAACATATCATCATATTAAGGTGGGTCACCTTATTCCAAGGTTATAACAAATAAAATATTACTCAAGATCTATTCAAATCATATCAACATATAAAATCAACATATCATCATATTAAGGTGGGTCACCTTATTCCAAGGTTATAACAAATAAAATATTACTCAAGATCTATTCAAATCATATCAACATATAAAATCAACATATCATCATATTAAGGTGGGTCACCTTATTCCAAGGTTATAACAAATAAAATATTACTCAAGATCTATTCAAATCATATCAACATATAAAATCAACATATCATCATATTAAGGTGGGTCACCTTATTCCAAGGTTATAACAAATAAAATATTACTCAAGATCTATTCAAATCATATCAACATATAAAATCAACATATCATCATATTAAGGTGGGTCACCTTATTCCAAGGTTATAACAAATAAAATATTACTCAAGATCTATTCAAATCATATCAACATATAAAATCAACATATCATCATATTAAGGTGGGTCACCTTATTCCAAGGTTATAACAAATAAAATATTACTCAAGATCTATTCAAATCATATCAACATATAAAATCAACATATCATCATATTAAGGTGGGTCACCTTATTCCAAGGTTATAACAAATAAAATATTACTCAAGATCTATTCAAATCATATCAACATATAAAATCAACATATCATCATATTAAGGTGGGTCACCTTATTCCAAGGTTATAACAAATAAAATATTACTCAAGATCTATTCAAATCATATCAACATATAAAATCAACATATCATCATATTAAGGTGGGTCACCTTATTCCAAGGTTATAACAAATAAAATATTACTCAAGATCTATTCAAATCATATCAACATATAAAATCAACATATCATCATATTAAGGTGGGTCACCTTATTCCAAGGTTATAACAAATAAAATATTACTCAAGATCTATTCAAATCATATCAACATATAAAATCAACATATCATCATATTAAGGTGGGTCACCTTATTCCAAGGTTATAACAAATAAAATATTACTCAAGATCTATTCAAATCATATCAACATATAAAATCAACATATCATCATATTAAGGTGGGTCACCTTATTCCAAGGTTATAACAAATAAAATATTACTCAAGATCTATTCAAATCATATCAACATATAAAATCAACATATCATCATATTAAGGTGGGTCACCTTATTCCAAGGTTATAACAAATAAAATATTACTCAAGATCTATTCAAATCATATCAACATATAAAATCAACATATCATCATATTAAGGTGGGTCACCTTATTCCAAGGTTATAACAAATAAAATATTACTCAAGATCTATTCAAATCATATCAACATATAAAATCAACATATCATCATATTAAGGTGGGTCACCTTATTCCAAGGTTATAACAAATAAAATATTACTCAAGATCTATTCAAATCATATCAACATATAAAATCAACATATCATCATATTAAGGTGGGTCACCTTATTCCAAGGTTATAACAAATAAAATATTACTCAAGATCTATTCAAATCATATCAACATATAAAATCAACATATCATCATATTAAGGTGGGTCACCTTATTCCAAGGTTATAACAAATAAAATATTACTCAAGATCTATTCAAATCATATCAACATATAAAATCAACATATCATCATATTAAGGTGGGTCACCTTATTCCAAGGTTATAACAAATAAAATATTACTCAAGATCTATTCAAATCATATCAACATATAAAATCAACATATCATCATATTAAGGTGGGTCACCTTATTCCAAGGTTATAACAAATAAAATATTACTCAAGATCTATTCAAATCATATCAACATATAAAATCAACATATCATCATATTAAGGTGGGTCACCTTATTCCAAGGTTATAACAAATAAAATATTACTCAAGATCTATTCAAATCATATCAACATATAAAATCAACATATCATCATATTAAGGTGGGTCACCTTATTCCAAGGTTATAACAAATAAAATATTACTCAAGATCTATTCAAATCATATCAACATATAAAATCAACATATCATCATATTAAGGTGGGTCACCTTATTCCAAGGTTATAACAAATAAAATATTACTCAAGATCTATTCAAATCATATCAACATATAAAATCAACATATCATCATATTAAGGTGGGTCACCTTATTCCAAGGTTATAACAAATAAAATATTACTCAAGATCTATTCAAATCATATCAACATATAAAATCAACATATCATCATATTAAGGTGGGTCACCTTATTCCAAGGTTATAACAAATAAAATATTACTCAAGATCTATTCAAATCATATCAACATATAAAATCAACATATCATCATATTAAGGTGGGTCACCTTATTCCAAGGTTATAACAAATAAAATATTACTCAAGATCTATTCAAATCATATCAACATATAAAATCAACATATCATCATATTAAGGTGGGTCACCTTATTCCAAGGTTATAACAAATAAAATATTACTCAAGATCTATTCAAATCATATCAACATATAAAATCAACATATCATCATATTAAGGTGGGTCACCTTATTCCAAGGTTATAACAAATAAAATATTACTCAAGATCTATTCAAATCATATCAACATATAAAATCAACATATCATCATATTAAGGTGGGTCACCTTATTCCAAGGTTATAACAAATAAAATATTACTCAAGATCTATTCAAATCATATCAACATATAAAATCAACATATCATCATATTAAGGTGGGTCACCTTATTCCAAGGTTATAACAAATAAAATATTACTCAAGATCTATTCAAATCATATCAACATATAAAATCAACATATCATCATATTAAGGTGGGTCACCTTATTCCAAGGTTATAACAAATAAAATATTACTCAAGATCTATTCAAATCATATCAACATATAAACATCATATCAACCTTGGAATAAGGTGACCCACCTTAATATGATGATATGTTGATTTTATATGTTGATATGATTTGAATAGATCTTGAGTAATATTTTATTTGTTATAACCTTGGAATAAGGTGACCCACCTTAATATGATGATATGTTGATTTTATATGTTGATATGATTTGAATAGATCTTGAGTAATATTTTATTTGTTATAACCTTGGAATAAGGTGACCCACCTTAATATGATGATATGTTGATTTTATATGTTGATATGATTTGAATAGATCTTGAGTAATATTTTATTTGTTATAACCTTGGAATAAGGTGACCCACCTTAATATGATGATATGTTGATTTTATATGTTGATATGATTTGAATAGATCTTGAGTAATATTTTATTTGTTATAACCTTGGAATAAGGTGACCCACCTTAATATGATGATATGTTGATTTTATATGTTGATATGATTTGAATAGATCTTGAGTAATATTTTATTTGTTATAACCTTGGAATAAGGTGACCCACCTTAATATGATGATATGTTGATTTTATATGTTGATATGATTTGAATAGATCTTGAGTAATATTTTATTTGTTATAACCTTGGAATAAGGTGACCCACCTTAATATGATGATATGTTGATTTTATATGTTGATATGATTTGAATAGATCTTGAGTAATATTTTATTTGTTATAACCTTGGAATAAGGTGACCCACCTTAATATGATGATATGTTGATTTTATATGTTGATATGATTTGAATAGATCTTGAGTAATATTTTATTTGTTATAACCTTGGAATAAGGTGACCCACCTTAATATGATGATATGTTGATTTTATATGTTGATATGATTTGAATAGATCTTGAGTAATATTTTATTTGTTATAACCTTGGAATAAGGTGACCCACCTTAATATGATGATATGTTGATTTTATATGTTGATATGATTTGAATAGATCTTGAGTAATATTTTATTTGTTATAACCTTGGAATAAGGTGACCCACCTTAATATGATGATATGTTGATTTTATATGTTGATATGATTTGAATAGATCTTGAGTAATATTTTATTTGTTATAACCTTGGAATAAGGTGACCCACCTTAATATGATGATATGTTGATTTTATATGTTGATATGATTTGAATAGATCTTGAGTAATATTTTATTTGTTATAACCTTGGAATAAGGTGACCCACCTTAATATGATGATATGTTGATTTTATATGTTGATATGATTTGAATAGATCTTGAGTAATATTTTATTTGTTATAACCTTGGAATAAGGTGACCCACCTTAATATGATGATATGTTGATTTTATATGTTGATATGATTTGAATAGATCTTGAGTAATATTTTATTTGTTATAACCTTGGAATAAGGTGACCCACCTTAATATGATGATATGTTGATTTTATATGTTGATATGATTTGAATAGATCTTGAGTAATATTTTATTTGTTATAACCTTGGAATAAGGTGACCCACCTTAATATGATGATATGTTGATTTTATATGTTGATATGATTTGAATAGATCTTGAGTAATATTTTATTTGTTATAACCTTGGAATAAGGTGACCCACCTTAATATGATGATATGTTGATTTTATATGTTGATATGATTTGAATAGATCTTGAGTAATATTTTATTTGTTATAACCTTGGAATAAGGTGACCCACCTTAATATGATGATATGTTGATTTTATATGTTGATATGATTTGAATAGATCTTGAGTAATATTTTATTTGTTATAACCTTGGAATAAGGTGACCCACCTTAATATGATGATATGTTGATTTTATATGTTGATATGATTTGAATAGATCTTGAGTAATATTTTATTTGTTATAACCTTGGAATAAGGTGACCCACCTTAATATGATGATATGTTGATTTTATATGTTGATATGATTTGAATAGATCTTGAGTAATATTTTATTTGTTATAACCTTGGAATAAGGTGACCCACCTTAATATGATGATATGTTGATTTTATATGTTGATATGATTTGAATAGATCTTGAGTAATATTTTATTTGTTATAACCTTGGAATAAGGTGACCCACCTTAATATGATGATATGTTGATTTTATATGTTGATATGATTTGAATAGATCTTGAGTAATATTTTATTTGTTATAACCTTGGAATAAGGTGACCCACCTTAATATGATGATATGTTGATTTTATATGTTGATATGATTTGAATAGATCTTGAGTAATATTTTATTTGTTATAACCTTGGAATAAGGTGACCCACCTTAATATGATGATATGTTGATTTTATATGTTGATATGATTTGAATAGATCTTGAGTAATATTTTATTTGTTATAACCTTGGAATAAGGTGACCCACCTTAATATGATGATATGTTGATTTTATATGTTGATATGATTTGAATAGATCTTGAGTAATATTTTATTTGTTATAACCTTGGAATAAGGTGACCCACCTTAATATGATGATATGTTGATTTTATATGTTGATATGATTTGAATAGATCTTGAGTAATATTTTATTTGTTATAACCTTGGAATAAGGTGACCCACCTTAATATGATGATATGTTGATTTTATATGTTGATATGATTTGAATAGATCTTGAGTAATATTTTATTTGTTATAACCTTGGAATAAGGTGACCCACCTTAATATGATGATATGTTGATTTTATATGTTGATATGATTTGAATAGATCTTGAGTAATATTTTATTTGTTATAACCTTGGAATAAGGTGACCCACCTTAATATGATGATATGTTGATTTTATATGTTGATATGATTTGAATAGATCTTGAGTAATATTTTATTTGTTATAACCTTGGAATAAGGTGACCCACCTTAATATGATGATATGTTGATTTTATATGTTGATATGATTTGAATAGATCTTGAGTAATATTTTATTTGTTATAACCTTGGAATAAGGTGACCCACCTTAATATGATGATATGTTGATTTTATATGTTGATATGATTTGAATAGATCTTGAGTAATATTTTATTTGTTATAACCTTGGAATAAGGTGACCCACCTTAATATGATGATATGTTGATTTTATATGTTGATATGATTTGAATAGATCTTGAGTAATATTTTATTTGTTATAACCTTGGAATAAGGTGACCCACCTTAATATGATGATATGTTGATTTTATATGTTGATATGATTTGAATAGATCTTGAGTAATATTTTATTTGTTATAACCTTGGAATAAGGTGACCCACCTTAATATGATGATATGTTGATTTTATATGTTGATATGATTTGAATAGATCTTGAGTAATATTTTATTTGTTATAACCTTGGAATAAGGTGACCCACCTTAATATGATGATATGTTGATTTTATATGTTGATATGATTTGAATAGATCTTGAGTAATATTTTATTTGTTATAACCTTGGAATAAGGTGACCCACCTTAATATGATGATATGTTGATTTTATATGTTGATATGATTTGAATAGATCTTGAGTAATATTTTATTTGTTATAACCTTGGAATAAGGTGACCCACCTTAATATGATGATATGTTGATTTTATATGTTGATATGATTTGAATAGATCTTGAGTAATATTTTATTTGTTATAACCTTGGAATAAGGTGACCCACCTTAATATGATGATATGTTGATTTTATATGTTGATATGATTTGAATAGATCTTGAGTAATATTTTATTTGTTATAACCTTGGAATAAGGTGACCCACCTTAATATGATGATATGTTGATTTTATATGTTGATATGATTTGAATAGATCTTGAGTAATATTTTATTTGTTATAACCTTGGAATAAGGTGACCCACCTTAATATGATGATATGTTGATTTTATATGTTGATATGATTTGAATAGATCTTGAGTAATATTTTATTTGTTATAACCTTGGAATAAGGTGACCCACCTTAATATGATGATATGTTGATTTTATATGTTGATATGATTTGAATAGATCTTGAGTAATATTTTATTTGTTATAACCTTGGAATAAGGTGACCCACCTTAATATGATGATATGTTGATTTTATATGTTGATATGATTTGAATAGATCTTGAGTAATATTTTATTTGTTATAACCTTGGAATAAGGTGACCCACCTTAATATGATGATATGTTGATTTTATATGTTGATATGATTTGAATAGATCTTGAGTAATATTTTATTTGTTATAACCTTGGAATAAGGTGACCCACCTTAATATGATGATATGTTGATTTTATATGTTGATATGATTTGAATAGATCTTGAGTAATATTTTATTTGTTATAACCTTGGAATAAGGTGACCCACCTTAATATGATGATATGTTGATTTTATATGTTGATATGATTTGAATAGATCTTGAGTAATATTTTATTTGTTATAACCTTGGAATAAGGTGACCCACCTTAATATGATGATATGTTGATTTTATATGTTGATATGATTTGAATAGATCTTGAGTAATATTTTATTTGTTATAACCTTGGAATAAGGTGACCCACCTTAATATGATGATATGTTGATTTTATATGTTGATATGATTTGAATAGATCTTGAGTAATATTTTATTTGTTATAACCTTGGAATAAGGTGACCCACCTTAATATGATGATATGTTGATTTTATATGTTGATATGATTTGAATAGATCTTGAGTAATATTTTATTTGTTATAACCTTGGAATAAGGTGACCCACCTTAATATGATGATATGTTGATTTTATATGTTGATATGATTTGAATAGATCTTGAGTAATATTTTATTTGTTATAACCTTGGAATAAGGTGACCCACCTTAATATGATGATATGTTGATTTTATATGTTGATATGATTTGAATAGATCTTGAGTAATATTTTATTTGTTATAACCTTGGAATAAGGTGACCCACCTTAATATGATGATATGTTGATTTTATATGTTGATATGATTTGAATAGATCTTGAGTAATATTTTATTTGTTATAACCTTGGAATAAGGTGACCCACCTTAATATGATGATATGTTGATTTTATATGTTGATATGATTTGAATAGATCTTGAGTAATATTTTATTTGTTATAACCTTGGAATAAGGTGACCCACCTTAATATGATGATATGTTGATTTTATATGTTGATATGATTTGAATAGATCTTGAGTAATATTTTATTTGTTATAACCTTGGAATAAGGTGACCCACCTTAATATGATGATATGTTGATTTTATATGTTGATATGATTTGAATAGATCTTGAGTAATATTTTATTTGTTATAACCTTGGAATAAGGTGACCCACCTTAATATGATGATATGTTGATTTTATATGTTGATATGATTTGAATAGATCTTGAGTAATATTTTATTTGTTATAACCTTGGAATAAGGTGACCCACCTTAATATGATGATATGTTGATTTTATATGTTGATATGATTTGAATAGATCTTGAGTAATATTTTATTTGTTATAACCTTGGAATAAGGTGACCCACCTTAATATGATGATATGTTGATTTTATATGTTGATATGATTTGAATAGATCTTGAGTAATATTTTATTTGTTATAACCTTGGAATAAGGTGACCCACCTTAATATGATGATATGTTGATTTTATATGTTGATATGATTTGAATAGATCTTGAGTAATATTTTATTTGTTATAACCTTGGAATAAGGTGACCCACCTTAATATGATGATATGTTGATTTTATATGTTGATATGATTTGAATAGATCTTGAGTAATATTTTATTTGTTATAACCTTGGAATAAGGTGACCCACCTTAATATGATGATATGTTGATTTTATATGTTGATATGATTTGAATAGATCTTGAGTAATATTTTATTTGTTATAACCTTGGAATAAGGTGACCCACCTTAATATGATGATATGTTGATTTTATATGTTGATATGATTTGAATAGATCTTGAGTAATATTTTATTTGTTATAACCTTGGAATAAGGTGACCCACCTTAATATGATGATATGTTGATTTTATATGTTGATATGATTTGAATAGATCTTGAGTAATATTTTATTTGTTATAACCTTGGAATAAGGTGACCCACCTTAATATGATGATATGTTGATTTTATATGTTGATATGATTTGAATAGATCTTGAGTAATATTTTATTTGTTATAACCTTGGAATAAGGTGACCCACCTTAATATGATGATATGTTGATTTTATATGTTGATATGATTTGAATAGATCTTGAGTAATATTTTATTTGTTATAACCTTGGAATAAGGTGACCCACCTTAATATGATGATATGTTGATTTTATATGTTGATATGATTTGAATAGATCTTGAGTAATATTTTATTTGTTATAACCTTGGAATAAGGTGACCCACCTTAATATGATGATATGTTGATTTTATATGTTGATATGATTTGAATAGATCTTGAGTAATATTTTATTTGTTATAACCTTGGAATAAGGTGACCCACCTTAATATGATGATATGTTGATTTTATATGTTGATATGATTTGAATAGATCTTGAGTAATATTTTATTTGTTATAACCTTGGAATAAGGTGACCCACCTTAATATGATGATATGTTGATTTTATATGTTGATATGATTTGAATAGATCTTGAGTAATATTTTATTTGTTATAACCTTGGAATAAGGTGACCCACCTTAATATGATGATATGTTGATTTTATATGTTGATATGATTTGAATAGATCTTGAGTAATATTTTATTTGTTATAACCTTGGAATAAGGTGACCCACCTTAATATGATGATATGTTGATTTTATATGTTGATATGATTTGAATAGATCTTGAGTAATATTTTATTTGTTATAACCTTGGAATAAGGTGACCCACCTTAATATGATGATATGTTGATTTTATATGTTGATATGATTTGAATAGATCTTGAGTAATATTTTATTTGTTATAACCTTGGAATAAGGTGACCCACCTTAATATGATGATATGTTGATTTTATATGTTGATATGATTTGAATAGATCTTGAGTAATATTTTATTTGTTATAACCTTGGAATAAGGTGACCCACCTTAATATGATGATATGTTGATTTTATATGTTGATATGATTTGAATAGATCTTGAGTAATATTTTATTTGTTATAACCTTGGAATAAGGTGACCCACCTTAATATGATGATATGTTGATTTTATATGTTGATATGATTTGAATAGATCTTGAGTAATATTTTATTTGTTATAACCTTGGAATAAGGTGACCCACCTTAATATGATGATATGTTGATTTTATATGTTGATATGATTTGAATAGATCTTGAGTAATATTTTATTTGTTATAACCTTGGAATAAGGTGACCCACCTTAATATGATGATATGTTGATTTTATATGTTGATATGATTTGAATAGATCTTGAGTAATATTTTATTTGTTATAACCTTGGAATAAGGTGACCCACCTTAATATAAGTCAGTGTCAGTAAAAATGATTGGAGAATGGGACTTCCTCTTTGAGATATATGCAACAACATAGTCTCTCGATCGGTTCCTCTTTTGATCGAGTCTTCTGATTGAGTCTCCTACCATTATTGTTGGCAATATCCCCACAATGTGGATAACATTGGCTTAGATAGGTCCATCTGAATAATTTTCCTCAGGTACCTTCCCCTGCTGTTGTGTGTGTGCTTCAAGGGCCACAAACTCTTTGAGCTTCACAGCCCGTATCGGTTTTTCAACTAAACTTCGGATGTGTCTACGCTCCTATGTATCGTGGACATGATCTTTGTGAAACATATAATACTTGTTGGTGTTCCGAAGGAAGACTTCAGTTTTCATCAGCGAGGCCTTTCAGAAGCATTCTTTAAACTGAATAGCTTGCACCAGTTATGCCATCGAGACCCTTAATTACATGGATCTAGGTGTTTCTCAATTTCCAATAGCACGATCAATCGATTGGCTAAATATAAATGTATTTCAATTGGCTTCCCTATCACTGCAAGACGATCAACCTCTTTCACGCTTAGGGCGAGGGACATCTGACCGCGACTTTATATATGCTTAAAAATATAAGATAAATATGGACGTAATAAATATTCAATAATTGTAAAGTCACACTTATCAACGCAAGTATACGTATCACTCAAGTAATATAGGGTTCTAATGGAGTCCCAGATATCGATCCCACAGGGAGTAAGATTTGAACTACGAACTAAGACCTTAAAAAAATAATACTTTAATCACAACAACGAAGTTCAATTTTCTTATCTGTCACTAATATGCAATTGAAATAAATATGTAATTTTAATAACTATTAAATAACTAAATATACTAATGAAGTTTCAAATGTAATATTCAATATATAAGAAAGCATCATTCTCCTTATCAAGAAATTATAGTGAATGGATAAAGTGAATTAGTTCAAATTATATTGTGTCAAATAGGAGCATATCTATTCTTTACCCTTTGGTTCAGACACAAAGAACATTGACTAATATTATGCTTGTTTACTGAATCTGTGGTTAGGCTGGGAGGATACCGACTCTCACTTCAGAGCTCCCACGTTCCCCTCGCCTGAGAGCTAACATCTACGCTTCAACACCCAAACAATAGGACCGAATTGGGGATTTTAGTATGTCACTCTAAAATCTCCAATTCTACGCCCGATAATATTATTTCCCTATTTATTTGCACCCAACTTCCAAGGACTTTGACCTCCCTGAATCTTGGATGTAATCTTCACTTTAGTTGGAAAACTCAACATATTTTAACAAATCAATTGAACAGATTGAAAATAAATTAAGATTTAAGTGAAAAGATCATCACAATTTTTTAAACATTTTCATGGCTTCACCAATTCAAATCACCATTTCACAAATCTCAAGACAAGGGGAAAGATAGAGAAAACTATTCTGATCTCATGGAGAAAACACAACAGAACTCGGAATTCATATATAAAATCAAAGTCATACAAACTACAATAATAAACAAACTTATCTCTAATTTCTCCCTAACAAAACTAATCGAAGTTTCTCTGAATCTCTTCCTTTCTTTTCAGGACACAGAATTCCTCTTCGAAGCAGCAAGGAGAAAGAAATCTCTCACTTTCCCTCCACTCTTACAATCTCTCGAAGAAATTGTTAAAATCAGTAAGAAATTGTTAAAGTCAGTCTAAATTGTAAGGAATTCTTCGACATTAGAATAAAATCAAACATAATGCACTTGATAATTATCTTTAAAATGATGTATCTTTATGTAACTTAATAATTAGACTTATATTGAACTTATTCTCTTAAATATAAGATAAATATTTTATACATGAAAGTCGTGCACTAGGCCACTTGGAATAAGCACCAAGCCTGTCAATTATAGGGGGGGATAAAACCAAAACTATAAACAAAACTATATATAGGAAGAAAATCAAAACTTAATTTAAAAAAGTTCATGGGCTAAAATTGAACCTAAGAACTCTTACACCAAAAGAATCAAAGAGTACCTTGATTAATTCATAACTCTTTATTTTTTATTGACATTGAATTAAATAACTCTTAAATAAAAAGATGATATATGTTTGTGTTAGTAGATACCTTAGTAGTGAAGCATCATTGATATCATATTCTCTTAGAAGCCTGAAGAGCAAGGCAGAGCCATGAAAGTTGCCATTCGCTATCAAATTGTTTATATTTATCGTTGATGAACTAATAGAACTCAATAAGTCCTTGATTTCTGAATCAAAATGATATTGAAGTCCTAATTGGCATAGAGCATCCACCAGTTCAAGTTGTTCGATAAGATCACGTTGTTTGCCAATCAAACCCCTCACTTGCTCCTTCAGTATATCCCTTCGATGTTTATGCTTCTCATCCTGTGTAATATATATTATATCAACAAATATGTATAGTTATTCTTATTGCAATGATAATATATGCTTACAAATATGTCGTTGTATCATGAGAATGTGAATTATAAAATAGGCGCATTTACATGCATGTCACCCAATTCCTATGTTTTTACATATCTAACATCTAAATTTTGGTTTCTATATTTACACCATCCAAATCTTTCATGCCATATCAAAAATATCACCACTTTAAGTGAAATTTATACTTTTTTTCACGCATAGAAAGTGGTATGTATGTAAATATTGAAGTTCGGGAGTTTGATATGTAAATATACAAAAGAATGGAGTGGTAGGGACGCAAATATTCCTATAAAATGTAGGTGGAGCTTGGATGCTCGCAAGCGGAGTTTTAATTCAAAATTAACAAAAATAATTTCAAGTAAGTTGGATTCCGTGCTGACTCTCTAATTAGTTCAAGCTAAATCTCTTAAACTGGTAATCGTATTAATATTTGTGCTTATATATATATTATTAAAATATTAAAATAAATCCGTGCGATTTATTTTACAGTCAAGGCAAATTAATCTTAAGTCCGCTAAAAATACAGAAAATGAGTTTTTAGTTGACAAATCATCACCATGAAATCAATTGGCAGCGACTGTATGTAGTTATCATCCCAAATAGTTGGCTGATAATTTGCTGTGCGGCGAGCTGGAGAAGATGATACTGCAGTAGCAGTTGAGAGGCAACATATGGGATGAAAATCTGCCAGTAATCGTCGGTGACTTAGAAGACGCTGCGAGGAAGAAGAGCTCAGGAGCGATGGCTTCTTGCTGAATGGACGTAGAGGAAAGCTAACGAACAGCGCCATAATTGATAATGTAGAGGAAAGCAGCTACAGCTTCTTTCCAATGTTTCTACAAGGCTACCATACCATTCTTGGACGGCCACTTATTAATGGGCGTGCATCAATAAATAATCAATATTAATTGCAAGATCTTTTTATAGAGGTTGAGTAATATTATTTGATTAATTAATGCGGCCGTCCAATATCATTTGATTAATTAATGCGGATTACTTTAAAATTTAAGATGTTATTTGTATCTTTAAGATATCTTTGTTAAAATATTATTTTTGGTCAGTCGTGAGTGTTGTAAATGGTTGCTCCAAAAATGTTGACCGGCTAGAGAACCTGTAGTAAGCAGTTGTGGGGGATGTGGACCACATATGCCCTAGTGGTGAGTATAAATGACGTCTGTATGTCGTAGAGGGCAGGAGTCGGGAGCTGCACAAGCTGTGAATCACGTAGGTCGTTGGGGCGAGTATTGGGGGGTTCCGTAGGCTACAGGGGTCGGAGTCAGAAGTTGGGGCGAGCATAAGTGACATCTGTAGCCTGCAGTGGGCAGGAGTTGGGAGCTTCACGAGCTGTTAATCACGTAGTACATTGGGGCGAGTATTAAGGACGTCCGTAGGCCGCATGGGCCATCATAGTCAGGAGCTGCATGAACTAATGACCGCGTAAGTCATTGTTGACACATGAACCGTAGTGATGAACTCTTGTCCCACATACGAGAAATAATTACTAGACTTTTCAAGTTATGACATTGTCGGCTGACGGTGACTTCACAACAAATTCGAGCATAATGTAGCCAAAGTTTCCCTAGATAACTTCTTATAAGAGAGGTAAGAGCCCTCACGTAGAAGAATAGCCAACACATAGTTTAGAATATCACTCATTTTTATTTAAATACTTTTCACTCGTATTTAAGAAAAAAACACATATATTGAATTCATTCAATATAGGCTTAACTTGTTGAGACAAACAATGCATAGTTTCATATTTATCATTCTTTTATTTTTTTCTCAATTGCATTTTGAAAAAAATTAATAGAAGATGTGAATTATATATAGGATGCACGTCTGACAACTCAAAAGAGTTGATTTTTTCTAGTAGCTGAATTCAATAGAAGAACAACTAAGTTTGTTAAGCAGTTGAATTTGTTCCAAAACACGGTTGAGTTGGTCCTACCAGAGTTGAACTCATCCAAGAAAATAGTTCTCCCAGAATAACTATTTCAGAATAGCTCTCTTAAAAGAACTATCCCCAGAGAACTCTCTTAGAATACTTTTCCTAAGAAAATAACTCTACCGAGAGAACTCAACCCACAACGATATTTGTTAGAAGGGACGGTTACTAGGGCACGACATATCAAGATAATATTAATTATAATATCTATACTGGAAAAGATAGAGAAAAATAGATTAGAAATCACTTTGACACTACTGTACATTAAAAAAAAAAAAGACCTCCCTTAGATATATTTAAGTAATAAAGATGGCCATTTGAAATCTTAGAAGAAACAATTGTGTCATCCTACATCTCCTTAAATTTCGTAATCATGAGAAGATTAGCCGAATAATTCGTGCATGTGGAATGGATCAGGCCAACTAAGGAAGCGTAACCCTTTCAGTCGAGAAATAAATCCATACGGACACAGCATGCAGAGATGTATGCGGTGTCCGATATTCACCATCGATCATCACGATTAAATTTTTTTTATAAAAATAATTTTATATGACTCACTGAAATATATTTTTATAGTGATCGGAAAAATTTATCCTTTTAGTCACCGTAAAAGCCGTCCATGTTTTGTTTTTATTTTTGGCTCGGCACATTCCGCAGCTGGTAACCACGTGACAAACAAAAAAATCATAAAATGAGAAGTCTCTGTCAGCCGTACTTTAAAATAATGCATACTCACTTAATTGGTTGGTGCATGTAATAGAAGGTGACCAGATCTTGAAGGATGATCTTGTTATTCATAAATTACAATAGACTTACTTATATAAGAGTGAATTATCTAATACTTTTATCATTATTAATTTATTATTTTCTCAGCAGTACATATTAAAGTTATATTCTATCATCAAGGAAGATTATATTTTTTATTAGCTCGTCCAAATTATAAGATTTAACAAATTAGGTGCTTTAAAGAATCATTGTAATCAGCCATGTTACTCCATTTTTACATCATTTGATAATCTTCAATATATATATATATTTTATAAACATCACATGGTATGCCATGAGGGGATTTTTAAATTATTGCTGCTTCATAAATATATACATAACAAAAGATGATTAGGTCCTCTATAATTGAAATCATGTCTATTTCAAAAGAGCCATCTCTAAATTAGTATTATCATTAGATCACCATCGATTGACCTCCATTTCTTGCAACAAATTCATCTGCACGTCGACATTGTAATTCATAAAACTTTGTAACATTTTCTCGTCTGTGCGACAAGAGTCTCTGTAATCATCAGCTTAAAGTGGATATTTATGGTTAGGTCAGACCCTATGATTTTTTCTCTTTGCTGGCTTTCAACGTAAGAACTTCTAGTGTCTCTACCATTTATTTTCTTTTATTTAAGTGTGTCCCAAATTCACGTTCAACGCCAAGATAACAATCTATTACTCTACCGTTGTAAATTTTCTAGCACACATCAACTATAGTCGAGTCCATATTATAATTGGGCCCAAAAATAACAATTTTTTTTTTAAAAAAATAGTAACAAAGTAAAATAAAAAGAGCCTAAGCTTATTAAATTTAAGAAAAAAACTAATCTGTTAAGATTTACTATTTTTCAAATATCACAAATTCAGTCAAAATCTGTTTCCAGCTCATCCATAATGTTTATATAATGCCTGGGATAGCATGATGCGGATGACACAAGCGTTTTTCTAAAATTTGCTTGTTAACTTGACTTGTTTAGCATGACGAGGAACTTATCATTATTTGTTTGTCAGTAATTCTCAACCATATAATCAAATGACACTTTGCTTCACCATAGTGTTCAGTTCCTTCAATAACATGCAACTAAATTTTAGTGTATTGAACAATTTGATGCTTAGAAAGAAATAGTGAGGAATAAAATAGTGTCAAGGGAGTATATAAATCTTTCACCACTGAAAAACTTCAACAAACAGTGTAGTTTCCTTTTTTCTACATTAGAATATTAGAACCTTTCAATTATGCAGATTTGAACCTTTCAAACTGAACTTTAGAGAACAGTAGGCTACAACTTCTCCTATTAGAAAAATTGACAAATTTCCTCATGGGATCGATATGAGGACACATAATCCGTACATTACTTGATCATTATGTATACTTATGGGGTTGATCAATCACTTCATAGCAATTTTGAGCATCATGTAACCAAAGGCCCCTAGATAACTACTTATAAGAGAGGTAAGATTCCTCAAGTAGACGAATAGTCAACACATAGTTTAGTACATCACTCATTTTTATTTAAATATTTTTCGCTCGTATTTAAGAGAGAAAAAAAACACATCTATTAAATTCATTCTTTGGACAAGAGAACGTACGCTTAACTTGTGGAGACAAACAATGCATAGTTTCATATTTGTCATTCTTTTATTCTTTTTCTCAATTGCATTTTGAAAAAAATAATAGATGATGTGAATTATATCTAGGATGCACGCCTGACAACTCAGAGGAGTTGATTTTTTCTAGTAGCTGAATTCAATGGAAGAACAACTAAGTTTGTCTAAAAGTTGAATTCGTTCCCTAAAAAAAAAGCTGAGTTCATCCTACCAGAGTTGAACTCATCCAAGAAAATAGCTCTCCCATAATAACTTTTTCAGAATAGCTCTCTTAAAAGAACTATCTCGGAACATCTCTCACAGGAGAACTCTGAAAAACTATCCCAACATAACTCTCTTAGAATAGTTCTCCTAAGAAAATAACTCTCCCGAGAGAACTCACCCCACAACAAAATTTGTTAGAAGGAACTGTTACTAGGGCACGACATATCAAAGTAATACTAATTATTATATCCATACTAGAGAAAAATAGATTAGAAATCTCTTTGACACTACTGTACATGTTTAAGAAAAAAAAAACTCCCTTATATAAAAAGATATATTTAAGTAATAAAGATGGCCATTTGAATCTTAGAAGAAGCAATAGTGGCATCCTACATTTCCTTAAATTTAGTAATCATGAGAAGATTAGCCGAATAATTTGTGCATGTAGCCGAATAATTTGTGCATGGGGAAGGGATAAGGCCAACTAAGGAAGCGTAAGTAACCCTTTCAGTCACACCAAAAAGCTGTTCATGTTTTTTTTTTTAAATTTCTGGTCCGATACATTCTCCAGCTGATAAAAAACACTCTGTCAATACATACATCAAAGTTTGACTGAGATCCCTCACATTTCTTACAATTATTTTTTAAAATGAAAATATAGTTAATGTTATATATACAAAAATTTATTTATTCACATATAAAATAAATAAATGACAATCCTTTTTTCTTAAATTATTTCACGTCAAGCACTAGCCTGTGAATTAGTCTTTGTTAAATATTTTTATTCGACTCAACTTCCAAGCCTATATCAGCTGGTTATTACTACTTACGAGTGAGAACTCAAATCGATTCTAAATTGCAATTCAATTTCAAATTGAGTTGTACTTTTTGAATAAGATTTATTGCTTAATTAAAATGACGATTCAAAATATATCCCTGCCAATTAGTCATGTATGTGTCTTAGGCTAATTTTTTAATGCCTCTCGTGTATTGGTTGAATGCATTCACCTCATTACTACCATCTACCTAGTAATTTTCCGATACTTAATGTCATAGACACCCATGTCCTTTAACACCCCTTACAATTCTCTTAAAGTTGCCTCAAATAATACCAATGAGAAACCTATGAAAAATTTATTTGCATCCTTGAACAAGACCAACATATCTTTATCAAATACTTTGTTCTTGTCTTGCTAGAATTATTGATATTGTTTCATATTGTGTTTGAAGAAATCACATTCATGAAGCATTATAATTTGATTTGACTAGTAAGAAGGCTAGTACTAAAAGACCATCATCAACATTAATTCTCATTACAATGAGTATTATCCCTCTATTAATTCTTAATTGGAATATTCCATTATAACTAAGTATAGCTTGGTAGTGAGCTCACATGCTTATTGAAAGAATGAATGCATAACAAGGATGCCTCAATTGTTTTAATTGATTAACTTGTATTCTATACATTGATCCTCTTATGATAGAATAAATCACCCTTTAATAACTTAAATGGATATTGATAAGATTTCTCAAATATCCATGCTTATCTTTCTTTTGCATCATAAGCGTTCATGTATGACATAATCACTTGGATTATGGCTTCCAATCAATTTATAATTTTTGAGTGGCTTTAAGTCAAATTTTTAGTGAACCTTAGGCAGTATTGCATATCTGCTTGGATTTGAACTTTCTATGACCCCATAACATAATGAGAAAGCTATTTAGATTTTTTATGCTTTAAGAAGATGCTTCGTGGGTGATGCATGCAATAGAAGGTAACCAGATCTTGAGGGATGATCTCGTTATTCATAAATTACAATATACTTATGTAATAGTGAATTATCTAATACTTTATATCATTATTAATTTATTATTTTCTCAGCATGACATATTAAATTTCAATTCTATCAAGGAAGATTATATTTTTTATTAGCTCGTCCAAATTATAAGATTTAACAAATGAAGTGTTCCTTAGAGAATCATTGAAGTCAGCATTGTCACTCCATTTCTACGACATGTGATAATGTTCAATGCATTTTATCTTCAATATATTTTTTTTATGAACATCACATGGTGTGCCATGAAGGGATTTTTAAATTATTGTTGCTTCATAAATTTATACATAACGAAAGATGATTAGGCCCTCTATAATTGAAATGATGTCTTTTTCAAAAGACCCATCACTACATTAGTATTATCATTAGATTTAATATTCGTTGTCTCATAATCATCACTCGTTATATAAGGTGAACTCTCAAGTACTACTTTACTGCGACGTTATTTTGCCAACAAGCTTGCCTACTTTGTGTTAATAGATAACACATACAAGCAACTTGATAAATTAACAATCACCCGTTTAATCTATCAAATATTAAGAAAAAATAACATATGTAAATTTACATTTCTCTTATCCCCACGTAGATATCAAGTATTATTTATGTCTACGACTAATTTTATCTCTGCTAGTAAAGGTTCTCCAAGTTATGATTTGATTTAAATTCTGCCTCAAAAAGAAAAATATTACGACAAATAAGCTAAACTTGATTTTATACCATGTTTGCATTTATTTTTATTTTTATAATACTATTAAAATGTAATAGTATATATATATATATATGTGTGTGTGTGTGTGTGTGTGTGTGAGACAAAAATATGAAGTGTTCAAAATTTAATATTTTCGGACAAAAAAATAATCTCGTTTGAAAATAGGAGGGTGACTAATAAATCATCAATAAATTTTCATCATTGACATGAATATCAAGGTATGACACGGATCTCGAGGCAATCCTTTGGGTAACAAATATTTAAATTTTAATTCAGAGTCAACGAGAGCTTTAATTTCAGTAAACTTATACTCAAACTGTCCGGCTCGATGAGACATACACAAGGATATCAAAATTGGACAAATCAGAGTCAATCAAACTTAGATCAAGCCATGAAACCACTTTTGAAAGTTTTCCGAACACATTTGGAAAATCGAAAGGAAGTCGAATCCAACGTGCTTATAGTTGATTTAAGTGTCTAGATAAGACGAATTCAATGAGCCCAAAATCGTTTAATTCTGACATCGCTAAGGCTCTTAAATGTCCATCAAATGCTGTCCATTTGAGAAAACCTCTCTGGACCTTCCGATCAAAATAGTTCATCTTTATGCATAAATTGCACTTGAAACTCTATAAATAGAGCCCTACCTCTCGCATGAGAAAGGGATGAAAACTTGAGTCTTTAGGAATATCTTGAAGCTTTAAAAGTGTGCTAAAGTCCAGAACTACTCTTGTCATCGTCGACCACTACTAACCGCCGTCGACCACCATTTGCCGACCGTCACCGATTCCCTTCCTATCTTTCCTTGTTTAGAAGATCCAGCTTGCCCAACTGTCTTCCGCTCCGAATGCTGTCGAGCAGCCTTCGGCTCCGAATGCTGCCTAGCAGCCTTCCACACAGAACGCCAGTCCTCCCACCAACCGCGATTCGCAACCTCCTGGAAGAGAAGCATCGTTGATTCGCAGATCGTCAAGCGAACCTCCTTCTCGAAGCCCCCAATCGATTTGTGCGTTTGTAAAACAACTGATTCTGTATAAACGACTATTTTGCCCCTTTTCCGAATAAGTTGTTTAGCTGTTTGACTTGTGTGTTTGTAAACAATTTATTTACAACAGAATAAATCATTTTCAAACTACTCTGCATCTAACCGAAAAAGTTCTTCATAATTACTCAAAATAATTAAAATGCTAAACCATCACCATGAAATCAATTGTCAGCGATTGTATGTATTCATCATCCCAAACAGTTGGCTGATAATTTGCTGTGCGGCGAGCTGGAGCAGATGATACAGCACTAGCAGGCACCATCCCAAACAGCGCCATAATTGATAATGTAATAAATATAAGTACTTATGTTTTACCTCGATAACAAATGGGAACCCTTTCTACCTATTTATAGCTCTGTGTGGTTGCTGCTAAAGTGGAATATTTTCTGCGACAGAATTATATTTCCTAAGTATATATAGAACTGGTTTATTATTGTAAACACAGATTAAATGTGCATAATTTACAGCCAAGCAAAGAGTTTAACTTCGATTTTTCTTTGCTGACAAGGAAAAAATGGTCTTCACTTGTTCTTCACTCCTGGTCTTCACTTGTTCTTAGTTTCACTTTGTGGTCTTCACTTGGAAACTCCCCCTCTCACTCACAGTGAAACTAAGAACTCAAGAAGAACAAGTGAAGACCAGGAGAGTCCCCCAAAATACGCCACAGAGAGTGTCCGCCCTTCTTCCCAAAATTTTCCTTTCGTACCCATCAATGACATGAATCAATGCCACAGATCTCCAGCGAAACAAAATCAATGCCTCATAACCACTCAAATTGTCGTGAGTCAATTCGAAGTACTAGAGTTTCCTAGTGCAGCATTGGAGTATCAATTGCTCGAGTAACATTGTAGATGGTCTATTGAATTAGTGCCCCAATGCTTGTTGAGGTGGAACTCTTGCGCCTTGAACATGGTAGGTGGCACCTATGAACGGTATATGACGTTCCATTGCACCTCTTAGTTATATAAAGGGGAACGCCTTGGTGCTCCCAAGCCTAATACAAATGCACCTGATGCTTATTGTGGCGCCAGATCTTGATGGAGCTCCATGCCTGGTGCAAAGGCGCTAGTTGCTTAGGTGGGTGGTCATTTTTAGGCGCTATTTGGCGCCAGCCCACTTGAGCCTAATTTTGTTTTTATGCTGAATGGCTCAATTTGGATCCCAACTTCCATCTACTTCGATCCAATAGTTGTTAAGGCCTCTTTGAAGCTTTCATAAGTACATGAGCACTGCAAATTACAAAAAAAAATTATCTGGAAAAGTATAATTTGAAGTAAATAATAGATAAATTTGAACCGAAACTTAGATATTTATTTCACATAATTCACACATATCACCTCTCACTCGGCCACCACCTTCCACTCAGCCCCCACCTCCTTCTTAGCCATCGCTACCCATCTTCGATGAGTCAGGCCCCTCTGAATCAAGATACTATTGGATGGGTATACATTGAGTTAAGGGGAAGACTCCTAAGTTATTTTTTACATTATAATAAATTTAATGAGCTTTTCGATATTATGTGTAACTAATATTTTATTTCAGGTTATATCCATCAAGGCCACCTATGACACACATTACAGAAATCATCAGGAGTAGGTATGATACTTCGTATCTCTCTTGGAAGCTGATCTTTTTAGAAAATCAGTCAATGTAGTTTAGGGAGTTTGAAATAATTTCATTTCATTTGAATTAGAATTATAATTTCATATTGCTTTGTTATTACTAATAATTATTACATAGTTTTAAATTTTCCGAGGTCCATCTACTAGCTGTTAGAGCATCACTAGCTGATTTGCCTCAATTTTGAGGTTTGGGACAGGCATCAGCTGGGTGATATATTCAATAAAGCAAGTAGGAAAGGGGAGCAGCAGGCTAGGGAGGAGATATTAGCTAAACTGACTAGAGTTTGGCCCTCTCCTGATTATCAAAGGAAGATGATGATCAAGGTTCAAGAAAGGCCAATGGCACCGCACTTCACATTGGAGGCTTGATCTCCCACACGAAGCACTACCGAAAGCTGGTAAATTTTGCTAAATACTCGATAAGTCAATAGTGCAATTTTCTGGTGCTTACTATTTTTTTCATGTCCATAGGCAGACCAAATTTTCTAGTGCTTACATCTATTCAAATTTTCTGGTGCTTACTATTTTTTGCTGAATGGCCGACCACCAATCATTGTAGAGTTGCACATCTGGACGCATCGACACCCAGGGATGCAACATCGAGTCTCTGACCTCTCTCGGCTTGTCAATGTAAGTAAAAAAAGATGATTTTCTATATTTTTTGCACTATTAATGTAAATGGAAAATAATCCTTGGTTCTAATTATGTAGATGGACTACGAGCACATCCAAGACATACCGCTAGAGGGAGAGTGAGATCTCGATAGCGATGGGCATACATATACTTTTCTTTTCTTGTAGCTATAATTTTCAAAGTCCACATTTAAATGCACATTGCATAGAAAAATAAATAATTCACATTTTAGTCCATGGAGATACATAGATCTAATTACGATAATGAAAATTATAATAAAATTCTTGCCTTTATGGTTTTAGCATTAAGCTTCAAACTATGAAAATTTCCATGATTTCTATAATCTTCTTATGAGTTTCCTTTAGTAATTTAATTTCTGTCACATTAGATGATATAATGGAAAATGCTAATTAGCATTATTTACATTTTTGGGGGCAACATACATAACAAGATCTAAAAGTCATTAAATTTTAAAACAATAAAGTTTACATACACAAAATAGTAGCATACAACCTTTGATTTAAATACTAAAAAAATAGATTCAAGTGATTGGAAAGCAAGTTCAAGCACAACTAAATTATACATAGCATAAATTTGGGTAAATGAATCCTTTTTCTCAAGTGCGTCACTTTTAAAATGGAATTGGCTCAATTATTACACATTTGATCTGATCCTTAGTTTCACTATTTGACTTTGCATATCCATCGCGATCATTGTAGAAGTACAGTGCTGTTCTTGGTACATCTAATAAAGCTTTTCTAAAAGGCTCCAAAAATTTTGAAAATATTCTATGTTCTCGATTTAATTTCTTCCAATAATTTTTTAGTAAACATTTAATATAATCTCGAGCAGCATGTTCCGAAACATTTTTCTCATTCATATAACATTGAATTGATTTTGGAACGTCTCCTCTTTTGATCTCCTCCTGTAACAAGTAGAATTAAATCATGAACATGTTATTTATACAATAATATAATATAAAGTAAAACAAAACATTACTTTTATATGCTTTTATATGAAATAAAAACTTTTATTTACCATTGATGTTCCCAAATCATCATATAGTCGAAAAAGCATGCATGAATGGCGAACGATAGGTGGATAGAACTCCAAACTATTAAGTGCTTCAATTGTCAAATCCTCACTTAGACAATATGTTGCAGTAAGTGCACATATTCCTGATATTGTAACCCAAGCATTATCCAAGTACTCATTTAATGTTGGAGTGGATCCATTGTGATACCACCTTGCTTCAACTAAGTATGCCTTGCATAAATCTACCCACTAAAGTGCAATCATAACTTCTTTTGGTTAGAAAATATATCGAACAAATCATTTTTTTCTGACTATGTTATATTGTATGACTATTTTATATATAAAAATAAGAATAGAAAGAAGAAGCCTGAATCTATTTTAAAATTTAAAAGACATAAACTAATTAAAATATATGTTGTATTACCACTTGTTTTAAGCATGGAAGAATATCCAACTCCTTTTCCATTGAGAATGAGATAGCAATATCATTCATTGTACTGAAAAGTGCAATCAGGCATTTCTTCATGTAATTTGGAAGTTGTTGACTTGCATCTATTTTCCATCTAAGAGCTCCAAGTTAATGTTATAATAAGTTAGTTAATTGAGAACAATTTAACTAAAAATATTTGATTGCATTCAATGATCATTTCATGTTTATGATTTATGAATATTTGATAACCATGCTACTTAAAACAACTTTATGCATATTATTAAATTTGTTTTTGTGTTTCCTTACTTTTCAACGACATTTGTAAAGAGTTCTAGTTCATCTAAGGTACCGTAGACGTCATAAATATCATCAATTGTTGTTACGAGACTATTTATTTTGGTGATAGCTTTTCTGCTTCTCCCAAATTCAGGCTGAAATGTAAATCCCACGCTCCATAAGTAGTTCTCCACAAGTCTATCCCTTATAAAGTTAAGCTCTGTGCAAACAAGACCAAGATTTTTCCACCACCTATGAATAAAAAAGAGAGGTATTAATACTTCTTGAAATAATTATAAAAAGAATTGCATATGTACATATAAAAATAAACATATTACATGGACATTTCTTGAAGCTCTGTCTTATAGATGCTCTGCACTATGTTGAAGTCTAGCTTAGCCAACTCAAGCAATGTGGGATTAAAATTCTCTCGTCTACCATATGCATCAATAAACCACCTAGTATGTATCCTTAGCATTCTCCAATGCAAGGGTATCTCCAAGGCATGATCTATTTCTTCAACAAGTTGTGGACTTAATAAAGATCCTTCAAGGCATTTTAAATGCTCCAGTGCAATTTCTCCAGCTTCATCTAGTTCTTCTTCTCCTTCAATACCAAGGTAGGAGGCCTCATATAAGTTGATCATTCCCTTGACATCATGTTGATTATTTGGATTGAAGATTTCTCTTTTTTTATTAAAGCAGCTAACAAGATCATTTACCCTACCAATAGATTGAAAAGCATTTTAGCAACACTTTTTACTAAGATGACTTAAAAATGATATAATACTTAAAGTTAATTAAGGGTAATTATTTGTTTCTTTAAAGTTTAACTTCATTTTTTTTGAATATCCACATACCAGTCTAGCTAACATACAATAAAACTAATTAAAAAGATTAATTATTAGCATTGTAAATTAGATTATATTCGAATTAAATTAAATATATATAGTTGCCTTAATAGTATTTTCATATTTATTTAGTTTATTAAATAGATTTATATAAGTGTTTTTTTAATTTATAGGATAGGAACCTATTAAAAATATTTTAGTAGTAGAATAACGAACACAAGATTAATAATAGGCATGTAGGCATGATGCTAATTCTAAAGTGAAGGAACAAGATTAATTTCAAATAGAATTTTACACATATATAGAATGAATATTTAGTTTTAAAGAGGTATTAGGCCAAACATCTTGTGACTTCAACTATAGACATCATGGAAAAAAAACACTTCAACCATAACTCTTTAAAGCTATGAATTCAACAAATAGCCTATGGATAAAATTATGAATAGAACATAATGTATTACTTTTCATTATTATGCACTAAACTTTGAATCTAATCGATAGACACTAGTTCGGGTGCATGAAGGCACCCTGATAGCCAGAGAATACATTCTCTCTGCAAATCTCCAAGGTCGAGAGCCCCCCAAAGAGGTTCAGGATCCCTGCACTAGAATCCTACAAGGGCCGAATTGATCTAGTTGATCATATAGTTTTATTTGAATCGATCGTGTGCTTATTGACGATCACTGAGACACAAAAGTTTCACTTTTTTCTTCATCACACTAGAGAAGTCGATCCTCAAATGGTACTACTGTTTACCACTAGGGGTGATTGCCTCCTTCACTGAATTTATGAGAACGTTCCTGGCGCAGTTTGCCAGCGTCCAAAAGCCCCATAGGAATTCATAGACTCTTCTGCAGATCCAACATGGACAAAACAATAGCCTTGCTTATTCGTTACATGATTCAAAAAAGAGATGTTAAAAGTGCAGGATCTAGAACTTAAATTAGCTCATGTCGCCCTAACTTAAGGTCTGAAGAAAGGATCTTTCTCATAAGCTTTGGATATGCAATAATTGAAGAGTGCCCAAAAGCCTCAGAAGAATTTGCACTCCTTCTTGAAAGGGATAGAACGAGAGTCTTTGCTCATTCATTACATGATTCTAGAAAGAGATGTTAAAAGCACAGGATCCGGAACCTGCAGTAACTCATGTCGCACTAGCTCAAGGGCTAAAGAAGAGATCTTTAAAATAAGATTTAGGAATACATCGATTAAAGACACTGATCGAGTTATTGGAGTTAGCCAACAACTATATATCGGTTGGGGAGTACAACTCCACAACCATTACCTTTAGAGTAGAGCCTTCCACCCATCACCCACAAGAAAAGGGCTTTTCAAGAAGATAGGTGGAGAGTAAGAGATGACTTATGTCACAACCCAACTTAGTGAAGCCCGTCATATTGAGGTGGGTCACCTTGTTTCAAGGTTATAACATATAAAATATTACTCAAGATCTATTCAGAAGGAATCTTATTTACTTATTTTTCTTCAATTTTCATAATCGCAAAGCCACTAATATTATCAAACATTATAAAATAAAAATACTCAAAATCCATTCAGATCATATCAACATACAATAAAAGAAAACATATACAATAATTATGGTTTAATCTCTCTAACATAAAAAAATAAACATCATAACGACTGTCAAAAATATAGATATAAGGTACTGACATGCCTTATACCAGGCTCTCACAGTAGCACAAAAGTCTCTACTAAAATTGAGTCTTACCCTTTCCTGAAACATCGAATGCGAGTAAAGCAGGGGTGAGCGACCGTAGCTCAATTGGCTAGTCAAAATCTAATGTAGTTTTCAATATTTTTAAAAATTAATAGATATGTATTCTAGGAAAATAAATCAAACAGGACAGAACATCATGTATATTATATATCACAGTACCAGTACAAGAAATTATAACTACAGTAGGCATATGCAGAGTAACAATAAAAGCAACATGATATCATAAGGGCAAAAAAAATTGCATGAAAATCAAAATTCATTTCTTCATTTGAATTATTATAATATTTTCCCTTCGCCCCTTATAAATTCATTTCTATTTATAATTCCACTTGTTCATATTTTCTTTATGAACCTTAAAAACCTCCTTACACTTATACCTTCACTTGTCCATATCTAGTTCGACATATCAAAATGTATAGATGGATAATTACATAGGTGCAAAATGCCTTATTACTCCACTTGATTGCATAGAAGATACAGTTGCCCAATCACAATCACATGCAACTCTCCCATTTTTATCATTTTTGGCACATATTTATGATATAAAAACACATAAATACTAACAATTTTGACATATTAAATTTCACAATATGCTATAGAAAGTGGTACATACCACTAGGCATAAATAATAATATAATTTGTGGGACAAATAAATCTACACAAATCCACAAACAAAATTTATTAAACCACTTATATGAAATGTTCAGAATAATATTTCAAGCATTTCTTGTTTTATAGTAAATTTAAGAGGTTTACACATGTGCCAAAAATATACAAAATATTTTACAACACAAATGCCAAGTGAATAATAAATATTTTTATGTCGATATGACCAACATGGTCTAATCTACAACCTATAAAAAGTTACGCGGTGAAAAATATGTAAGTCTTTATAGATCCGAATTGGTACATTATTTTGGGAAATAAAACACAAAAATTTTACGAGAAAAAAAATTAAAATTAAAATTTTAAGTAGGTTAACAGTAGTCTACTTGGAGCCAAATTTTTTTTTCAAATGGTGTGGCGGACGAAATCAACTCTTCAACCCCTGAAGTAGATTTTTTTCTCTCTAAGCTTCCCCCTTATTTCTTTATAAGCCACAGTTTTGATAAAAAAAATGAAAGTGAAGTTTTTGGATGAAAGGAATGCATTTATATAACCTTAATATAGGGTTTTAATAACAAAATTAAAACATATATAATGGTCATTTTTGAATTTGTTATTTTTATTAAGAATACACTTATTGAATCCCAAAATGTTCTTCGGGTCATGCCGAAGGGATAGAACGTTGGTCGAAAGACAAGAATAAGAGAAATTATGAGAAAGAAAGAATAAGTCCTAAATAACATTAATTTTCTGAGAATATATCGAGGTTTGTTTATCTGATTCAGATCCTTCATTTGATTTGGTTGGTTCGGAGAAGTCGACTAAGAAGTCAGCTACTGCCTGGGTCTTGATCGTCATCTGGGGAATGTAACTGATGTTGTACTCACCAAGTTCCACGACCCATTTTAGGAGTCAAACAGAGTGTTTCAGATAGGTGAGTACATACTTGAGCGGATGGTCAATAATAACCCTGATTGGATGCATTTGAAAATACAGTCGGAGAGCCTACAAGCAGAGATACTAAAAATAAATGTTAGCTCTTTCATAATTGAATACCCGACCTTAATTCCTCTGAGAATCCGACTAGTGCAGTAGATGGAAAATTGTTTCCTTAGCTCCTCCCGAACTAAGATCGAACTGATGACCTCTGGTATGACTTCCAAAAATGGCAAGAGTCCTTCTTCGGCTTTAGGCTATGTAGTGGTGGAGGTGATACTAGTGACTACTTTAGGCTTTGGAAGGCTTGCTTGCATCCAGTTAGCAACTAGGATCTCTTGGCTTTCCTTAGCACTTTGAATATGGTATTGCATTTGTCGCCCGATATGACAATCAATTAGCTAAGTGTTGTTATTCAGTTGGTGAGCTTCTGCACCTCTTTGATATTCTAGGGAGAATTCATATTCAGGAGTGCCCTTACTCAAGATTAGCTTTTATACCTTATGGTGTCAGGAGATACCCTAAGAACTTTTCGGTTGAAGATCCAAACATGTATTTTAGCAGATTTAATTTCATATTATATTTTCTGAGAGTTTGAAAAGTTTCTTTTAAGTCACTTATATGTTGTTCGACTGACTTGATTTTAACTAGACCATCATCGACATAGACCTCAATATTTCTTCCTTTTTTCTTAGAAAAAATTACGTCCATAAGACGTTGGTAAGTAGCGCAAGCATTTTTCGGAAAAAAAGGCATTATAATAAGAAAATAATAATCCTTCACTAGTAATAAAAGCTACCTTCTCAACATTAGCCACATGCATCATGATCTAGTGGTAGCCTGAAATTGCATCCATGAAACTCATGGAGTGCCCGACTGTAGAGTCCACCAATGCATCGATCCTCGGTTGTGGCTAGCCATCTTTGGGGTAGGCCGCATTTAAAATTTTCAAATCTATGCACAACCTCTACTTGTCAATGGACTTCTGCACCATGAATACATTAGACACCTAGAAGGGGTATTGCACCACCTGGATGTATCTTGATTCCATGAGTTTTTGCACTTCCTTGCAAATTGGCTTGGCCAAAGTCATGGCCAATGATCAAATCTTCTGCTTCACAAGCCGAACAAACAAACTAACATTAAGGCAGTGACAAGACATGAATGGGGATGTCTGGCATCTCAGCTACCGACCAGGCAAAAAAGTCGCGATGCTCTTAGAGAGTCAGAATCAATGATTCTTTAAGACTTGCATCAAAAGTTCCACTAATTATAAAGCTTTACAAGGATCTTCGAGGTCCACAGGGATCTTCATGGTGGCTTCATCAATTTCAAGACCTCCTTCCCATTGGTTTTGTATGACCAACACTCCTTGTCCCATGCCCCCTACCTCATAGAGGTACCACGTCTAAGACTGTTCCAGGTTCCCACACTGTCATAATTTTTTTGTGGAAAAAAAAAATTTACCGCTGCATGGTACGTTTACACCACGACCTTGAAATTATTGAGGAAAGGGTGACCAAATATTATATTATACATCGATGGTATATTGACCACCAAGAAATCCTCCATGTTATTGAATTGGTTGCCTCCTTCTCCCTAGGTATCAGATAGACCAATTATTCTATGCGCCTCCTTCCTTTTGCCAGAAAAACCATACAGAGGGTCAGTCAACGCAACCAAAAGATTAGTTGACAAGTTCATCTTGTCAAAAGCGATTTTAAACAGAATGTTGTCCAAGCTACCTGTGTCAACAAAAATACTAACCACATGGTAGTTATTAATCATTGCCATAATGAAATGACATTGTTGTAAGGATTCACTGCTCTGTAATGTGGTCGTGATCTTTGTGATACATATAATACTTGCTGGTGTTCCGAAGGAAGGCTTCAGTTTTCATCGGCGGGGCCTTTCAAAAGCATTCCTTATGCTGAATAGCTTGCACCAGTCTACCATCGAGACCCTTAATTGCATGGATATAGGCATTCCTCAATTTCCAACAACACAATCAATCAATTGGCTACATCTAAATGTGTTTCGATTGGCTTCCGCATCACTGCGGGACAATCAACCTCTTTCACGCTTAGGGCTAGGGACATCCTGCTCCCTCCACCAACGTCTCGCGAGCCTTGGTTATCCGATTGTCACTCAAACTTTTCACCTTTTGAAAGGCGGGTTCATGTATGAATCCGAGTGTTGCCATGAGCCTTAGTACCAAAATCCTATGAAAGACGAGGTTTGGGGAGACCTCGCCATTTGCTCCGACGGTTTCACTTGGATGGACAGCTAAAATCTAAAAATTGGGCGGACGATGATGTCCCTTTAGTCGTCATTAGCCTGATCTCGAGAGTTCTCCTTGAGAGTCAACTCTTTGCTCCAAGCCTGACAAATGGATGACAACATCGCGTTGCTTTGCATGATATGACCATTACTTTCCATTAATTCAACCCAATAACCCATGTAAGGTCTTTAATGTGAGTTTGATGTGTCTTCGAGCGTCTTTGGGTTGTACTACATGTGCAAGAGTATTTTGTGGCATTTTTGGATTTCACATGCTTAATAATGTGATCCCTTCATGTCGATTGGCCACCCTAGCTCGACAACCTGATCACCCAGGTCGATCGGTCGCCCCGGCTTGGTCGTCTGATCTGTTCATTTCAATTGCCAACCCCGACTCGATCTTCCGATCTTTTGGGTTCGATCATGCATTTTGGGTTTGATTGGTCGTCTCAAACTAATCACCTGCTCTTTTGGGTTCAATCCACTGTCCTAGTTCAATCACCTGTTTTAGGTTTAATCGGCCATCCCGAGCCAATCACCTGCTCCTTTGGTTTCGATTGACCGTCCAGGATTGATCCCCTATTTTGGTTTTGATCTGTTATCCCATGGGGATCACCTGCTCTTTTAATTTCAATCGACTGCCCTGGTTTGATCATCCATTTTAGGTTTGATCTACCATCCCGGGCCAATCACCCGCTTTTTGGGTTCAATCGACCGCCCTGGTTCAATCACCCATTTGGGGTTTGATCGATCATCCTGGGTCGATCACCTGCTCTTTTGGGCTTGATCGACTACCCCAACCCGATCTCTTGATCTTTTAGGTTCGATCAACCACACAGGTTCGATCACCCAATTTGTGTTTGATCGGCCGCCCCGTCCAAATTTCTCAATTTTTTGGATTCAATCGACTGCACCGCATCAATGAACCACTTTGAGTCTGATTGATCGTCCTGAATCAATCAACCCTCCTTTTTGGTTCGACCGGCCACAATGACCTGGCCGATCAATCACTGACATGCTTGTATGTTTTCTTGCATGTTTCATATTTTCATTGCATGTGTATAAAAAATCTTTTTTGATTTGATGTCTATGATTTATTTCACTACATATAAGTATGTTTGCCTTGTATGTTTTGCATGTGGCATGTTTGGGTGTCTCTTTGAGCATCCATGTTTGGGGTGTCTCTTTGAGCAACCCCACTTGTGGTGCCTCTTTGAGTGCCCACACTTGTAAGTGTCTTCCCAAAATACAATGTTGTATGCACGAGGATGGACACTTGTACACTTTGCAAAATTAAGCTCATCACATAGAAGGTCAAGATTTTTCCACCACCTAAGTAACAAATCAAGCGTATTAAGATTACTTGAAATAATTTTGAGTTGCATTGCTTATAAATGAATAAACAAGAACCATATAGCACCTAGAAATTTCTTGAAGCTCTGCTTTGTAGATGCTCTGCACAATATTGAAATCTAGTTTAGCTAACTCAAGTAATGAGGGGTTAACATTATCTTGTGTCTCATAAACATCAATGAACCGCATATCATGTAGTCTTGGCATTCTCCAATGCAAGAGTAGCTGGAAAGCATGATTTATTTCTTCAATAATTTGTGGACTTAATAGAGATATGTCAAGGTATCTCAAATGCTCCATTATAATATTTCCCGCTTCATCCAATTCTTCTCCTCCTTCCATGGCAAGGTAGGGAGCCTCATAAGAGCTAATTAGTGCTTTGACATTATGTTGATGATTAGGATTGAAGTTTCCTCTCTCTTTTTAAAGTAGTTAACCAAAGCATCGACTCTATTAAATATTGATTAAAGGACATTTCAGATGAACTTCTTACAATGATGATGAAGAATTAATACACTATCCAAAGTTAAATAAAGAGAATTGTTTTGTTTATTGGCATTTAAGTCAAATCTTGAAATCATAGATGGGCTTCCAAATCTATGAATAAGGAGTTATAAAAAATTTTGCTAATTGTTTTAAAAAATATACAATGAAAAAGAAGAGCAAAGATTGTTATCACCATTGCCATTCTAAAAAGGATGACATTAGAATAAAATCAAACATAACGCACTTGACCACATAAATATCTTTAAAATGATGTATAGTTATGTAACTTGAAATTTAGACTTATATTGAACTTGTTCTCTTAAATGTAAGATAAATATTTTATACATGAAAGTGAAGCACTAGGCCACTTGGAAATAAGCACCAAGCCTGTCAATTATAGGGGGGATAAAACCAAAACTATAAAAAAAACTATATATAGGAAGAAAATCAAAACTTAATTTAAAAAAGATCATGGGCTAAAATCGAACCTAAGACCTCTTACACCTTAAGAATAAAAGAGTACTTTGGTTAATTCATAACTAATGATTTTTATTGACATTGAACTAAATAATTCTTAAATGAAAAGATGATATGTATGTTTGTGTTAGTATGTACCTTAGTAGTGAAGCATTATTGATGTCATACTCCCTTAGAAGCCTGAAGAGCAAGGCAGAGCCATGAAGGTTTCCATTGTGTATCAAATTGTTTATATTTACCGTTGATGAACTAATAGAACTCAATAAGTCCTTGATCTCTGAATCAAAATGATATTGAAGTCCTAGTTGGCATAGGGCATCCACCAGTTCAAGTTGTTCAATAAGGTCATGTTGTTTGCCAATCAAACCCCTCACTTGCTCCTTCAATATATCCCTACGATGTATATGCTTCTCATCCTGTGTAATAAATATTATATCAACAATTCAATACTGATTCTTTTTTCAATGAGAATATATGTTCGCAAATATGTCATTGTATCATGAGAATGTAAATTATAATATAGGCGCATTTACATGCATATCACCCAATTCCTATGTATTTACACATCTAACACCTAAATCTATATTTACATCATCCAAATCTTCCATGCCATATCAAAAATATCACCACTTTAAATTTTAAAAGTGATATTTATACATTTTTTTTCATGCATAGATAGTGGTATGTATGTCAAAATTGAAGTTTAGGAGTTATAGATGTAAATATACTTAAGAAGGAGTGGCATGGATGCAAATGTTCCTATAAAATGTAAGAGGAGCTTGGATGCTCCCAAGCGGGGTGATATCGAGTTGAGTTTTAATTCAAAAGTAATTCAAATGTATTTAAATTTTTAATTGCTATTGAACAAATATTATAAATTTTGGTACTCGTGTTTATCTATATCTATATATATAACAAAACCGTAAATTTTGACTTAAACTATGTAGAATAATTTAAAGTGATAAATCATCACCATGAAATCAATTGGCAGCGATTGTATGTAGTTATCATCCCAAATAGTTGGCTGATAATTTGCTGTGCGGCGAGCTGGAGTAGATGAAGAGAAGATGATACAGCACTAGCAGTTGAGAGGCAACATATAGGATGAAAATCTGCAAGTAATCGTCGGTGGCTTAGAATACGCTGCGCGTACGCTGCGAGGAAGAAGAGCTCTGGAGCGATGGCTTCTTGCTGAATGGACGTAGAGGAAAGCTAACTAACAGCGCCATAATTGATAATGTAGAGGAAAGCAGCTACAGCTTCTTTCCAATGCTTCTACAAGGCTACCATACCATTCTTGGACGGCCACTTATTAATGGGCGTGCATCAATAAATAATCAATATTAATTGCAATATTTTTTTTGAGAGGTTGAGTAGGGCACTGGAAGTGCCACGCCACCAATATCATTTGATTAATTAATGCGGATTACTATAAAATTTAAGATGTTACTTGTATCTTCAAGACACCTTTGTTGAAATAACATTTTTGATCTGCGGTGAGTGTTGTAAATGGTTGCTCCAAAAGTGTTGATTAGCTATAGAAACTGTAGTAAGCAGTTGTGGGAGATGTGGACCACATATGCCGTAGTGGTGAGTATAAATGACGTTTGTATGTCGCAGGGGGCAGGAGTCGGGAGCTGCACGAGCTGTGAATCACCTAGGTCGTTGGGACGAGTATTAGTGACCTTTATAGGCCTCGGGGGGCAGGAGTCAGGAGCTGCACAAGCTATTAATCACGTAGGCCGTTGGGGCGAGTATAAGTGACGTCTGTAGGCTGCAGTGGGCAGCAGTCGGGAGCTGCACGAGCTCTTAATCACGTAGTTCATTGGGGCGAGTATTAGTGACATCCTTAGACCGCGGGGGCCATAGTCAGGAGCTGCATGAACTAATGACCACGTAGGTCGTTTTTGACACATGGATCGTAGTGATGAGCTCTTGTCCCACAGACGGGAGATGATTACTAGATTTTTCAAGTTATAACATTGTTGACTGACGGTGACTTCACAACAAATTCGAGCATAATGTAGCCAAAGTTTCCCTAGATAACTTCTTATAAGAGAGGTAAGAGCCCTCACGTAGACGAATAGCCAACACATAGTTTAGTACATCACTCATTTTTATTTAAATACTTTCGCTCGTATTTAAGAAAAAAACACATCTTTTGAATTCATTCTTTGGATGAGGCAATATAGGCTTAACTTGTTGAGACAAACAATGCATAGTTTCATATTTATCATTCTTTTTCTCAATTGCATTTTGGAAAAAAAATAATAGAAGAAGTGAATTTTATATAGGATGCACGTCTGACAATTCAAAGGAGTTGATTTTTTTCTAGTAGTTGAATTCAATAGAAGAACAACTAAGTTTGTTAAGCAGTTGAATTTGTTCCACAACAAAATTGAGTTAGTCCTACCAGAGCTGAACTCATCCAAGAAAATAGTTCTCCCAGAATAACCATTTCAGAATAGCTCTCTTAAAAGAACTATCCCTTGAGAACTCTCTTAGAATAGCTTTCCTAAGAAAATAACTCTCCCGAGAGAACTCACCCCACAACGAGATTTGTTAGAAGGGACGGTTACTAGGGCACGACATATCAAGATAATACTAATTATAATATCCATACTAGAAAAGATAAATAGATTAGAAATCGCTTTGACACTGCTGTACATTAAAAAAAAAAAAACTCCCTTAGATACATTTAAGTGATAAAGATGGCCATTTGAAATCTTAGAAGAAGCAATAGCGGCATGCTACATTTCCTTAAATTTAGTAATCATGAGAAGATTAGCCGAATAATTTGTGCATGGGGAAGGGATAAGGCCAACTAAGGAAGCGTAAGTAACCTTTCAGCCACACTAAAGCTGTCCATGTTTTTTTTTTATTTTTGGTCCGACACGTTCTCCAGCCGATAACCACGTGACCAATAAAAACAATCATAAAATGAGGAGTCTCTGTCAATACAAACTTGAAATGGGAGTACAGACATCACCCAGTCCTGCTGGCTCACTTCGGGTGCCAACATGATAAATCAAAGTTTGACTGAGATCCCTCACATTTAATACAATTATTTTTTTAAATGACAATATAGATTATGTTACATATACAATCGTTTATTTATTTACATATAAAATAAACAAATTATACTTTTTTTTTCCTTAAATTATTTGACGCCAAGCACGAGCATTTGAATTAGGAAAAAATATTGCATTCGGATTGGAAGGTACGGAGAAGAAAAAGTAAGGCGGATCACAATGTTGTCTGGACACAACTTACGTTCGGATGTTCGGATTCTAGACGTAAATTTTTTTCATGAGTTAGGCTTTGTTAAATATTGTTAAACGACTCAACTTCCATGCCTATATCAGTTGGTTGAGTTACGACATACAAGTTAGAACTGAATTGGATTCTAAATTACAATTCAATTTCAAATTGAGTTATATACATTTTGGATAAGATTTATTGATTCATTAAAACGACGATTAATGTCAATGCTGATTTATTTGTTTATGTGAACAAAATATTGATTTGATTTTTCATCTTGAAACGTTATTGCGTAACTTTCTTTGATATGTATATATATATATA
>NW_018165280.1:1030985-1037689 GCF_001263595.1 Phalaenopsis equestris | reverse complement strand
ATATATATATATATATATTAGAAGGGTGGTATTTGAAAATACTGCTCCTCATATGTGCTAGCCATCCACATAGACCCCATAGAGATCGAACTCGGGTCAAAGAGGTCCTACAACTGACAATGCAACTGTCTACCAACTTACATACATTTTTTTTAAGTAAAATACATCTATTCAAATTTGCAGACACCAGAGTGTTATGAGTGTATATAACAAATTTTAGGTGTTTGATATATGGATATAAAGAATTATATGATATGCATGTAAATCTTCCTAAAATATAATATCTTCATTAAACCCGACCAATATTAGAAGAATTTTGTATTTGAATCAATCGATTAAATATTATTTTTCAGCTAAATTAATGCTTTATTAAATCACAATGTTTTGCAGTCAGCAACTTGTCATTTATGCAGCTTTATCATATTTTTTAGAGGATTTATGCGCATACAACATTATTCTTATGGATTTATATATCTAATATCTAAATTTTAATTTTTATATTTTGTGTAATTTATTTATGCATAAAAAATGTATATTTTAATTTTTTAAAAAATAACAGTGGTAATATATTTGATGTGATATGAGAGATTTGAGCGTTATAAATGTGAATTTCAAAATTTGGATGCCAGATATATAAATACATAGGAATCATGCCGAGGAATGCAGTAAAATGCCTATTAGCAGTAAAAATATTAGATGCAGATTATGTGTGGTTTGATATTATTGATGAGTTATTGTGGTGATATTTAGGATAAATATCACCACAATATCACCAATCCACACATGCGTATGCCACACATTTTAAAAAGTTATCTAACAAAATAAATCAAAGGGAAATTAATTTAAGGCAAAGTGATAAAACATCATTTTACAAAGTTCACTTAGATCCCTCCAAATTAGCCATTTATGTGTCTTGGGCAATTTTTTTTTAATGCCTGTTAAGCATTGGTTGAATGCATTCACCTCATTACTACTACCGATCTAGTAATTTTTTGATACTTCACTTCAATGTCGTAGACACCCATGTCCTTTAGCATGTCTTACAATTCTATTAAAGGTGTCTCAAATAGTACCAATGAGAAACCTAAGAAAAATTTCTTTTGCATCATTGAACAAGACCAACATATGTTTATAAAATACTTTGTTCTTCTCTTGCTAGAATTATTGATATTGATTCATATAGTGTTTGAAGAAATCATATTCATGATGCATTACATTTTGATTTGACTAGTAAGAAAGCTAGTACTAAAAAACCATCATTAACATAATCCTCATTACAATGAGTATTATCCCTCTATACTTTCTTAATTAGAATATTACATTATAACTAAGTATAGCTTGGTAGTGAGCTCGCATGCTTATTGAAAGAATGAATGCATAACAAGGATGCCTCAATTGTTTTAATTGATTAACTTGTATTATATACATTGATCCTCTTATGATAGAATAAATCACCTTTAATAACTTAAATGGAGATTGATAAGATTTCTCATATATCCATGCTTATCTTTCTTTTGCATCATAAGCTTTCATGTATGAAATATTCACATTGATTATGGCTTCCACTCAATTTATAATTTTGTGTGGTTTTAAATCAAATTTTTAGTGAACGTTAGGCAGTATTACATATCAGCTTGGATTTGAACTTTCTATGACCCCATAACATGATGAGAAAACTATTTAAATCTTTTATGCTTTAAGAAGATGTTTCTTGGTTGATGCATGCAATAGAAGGTAACCAGATCTTGAAGGATGATCTTGTTATTCATAAACTAAAACGTACTTACTTATATAAGAGTGAATTATCTTATACTTTATATTATTATTAATTTATTATTTTCTCAGCAGCACATATTAAAGTTCAATTCTATCAAGGAAGATTATATTTTTGATTAGCTAGTCCAAATTATAAGATTTAACAAATGAGGTGCTCCCTAGAGAGTCATTGAATTCAGCATTGTCACTCCATTTCTACGACATGTGATAATCTTCAATATATTTTTTTTATGAACATCACATGGTGTGCCATGAAGGGATTTTTAAATTATTGTTGCTTCATAAATTTATACATAACGAAAGATGATTAGGCCCTCTATAATTGAAATGATGTCTTTTTCAAAAGGGCAATCACTACATTAATATTATCATTAGATTAACTATTTGTTATCTCATAATCATCACTCATTATATAAGGTGAACTCTCAAGTACTACTTCACAACGACGTTATTTTGCCAACAAGCTTGCCTACTTTGTATAGATAACACATACAAGCAACTTGATAAATTAACAATCACCCGTTTAATCCATCAAATATTAAGAAAATAATACATATGTAAATTTACATTTCTCTTATCCCCACCTAGACATCAAGTATTATTTACGTCTACGACTAATTTTATCTCTGTTAGTGAAGGTTCTCGAAGTTATGAGTTGATTGTAATATAAGTTAAAATTTCACTATTTTGGGGTATTTACATACGCATCGCACAATTCTAATATTTTTATGTATCTAGCACTTAAATTTCATATTTATTTTCATAACATTCAAAATTTTATTATCACATAAAAATGTTATTATTATTTATTTTTTTAATGAAGATATGTTTTTCATATATAATTTTATTACACTTGGATGTTTTAAAAGTAAATATAAGAGTTTATATTTTAGATATATATATATACTATCATGGGTCCTTCCTTTGGGTGCATAATCATGGGCCCACCTCATCAAAATTTATGTATTTACGAAAAAAAAAATTTTGAATAATGAGGTTTGCGTGTGATTGAACTCCTGCCTCAAAAAGTAAAATGTGACGACCGATAAGCTTAATTTTTATTCTTATAATACTATTAAAATTTTTTATTCTTATAATACTATTAAAATGTAATAGTATATATATATATATATATATATATATATATATATATATATATATATGAAGTGTTCCAAATTTAATATTTTTGAACGAAAAAAATGATCTCATCTGAAAATAGGAGGGTGACTAATAAATCATCAATAAATTTTCATCATTGACAAGAATTTCGAGATATGACATGGATCTCGAGACAATCCTTTGAGTAAAAAAATATGTAAATTTTAATTCAGAGTCAACCAGAGCTTCAATTTCAGTAAACTTATACTCAAACTGACCGGCTCGATGAGACAGACACAATGATATCAAAATTAGTCAAATCCAAGTCAATTAAACTCAGATCAAGCCATTAAACTATTTCTGAAAGTTTTTCGAACACATTTGGAAAATCAAAAGGAAGTTGAATCCAACGTGCTTATAGTCGATTTAAGTGTCTAGATAAGACGAATTCAATGAGCCCAAAATCGATTAATTCTGACATCGTTAAGGCTCTTAAATGTTCATCAAATGCTGTCTAATTGAGAGAACATCTCTGCACTGTCCGATCAAAATAGTTCATCTTTATGCATTAATTGCACCTGGAACTCTATAAATAGAGCCTCATTTCTCGCATGAGAAAAGGAGGAAACCTTGACTCTTTAGGAATATCTTGAATATTTAAAAGTGTGCTAAAGGTCCAGAACTACTCTTGCCATCATCGACCACTACTAACCGCCGTCGACCACCACTTGTCGACCGTCGCCAATCACCATCGATCACCGTCCATTCCTTGCAACAAATTCATCCGCACGTCGACGTTAAAATTCGGAAGACTTTGTAACGTTTTCTCGTTTGTGTGACAAGTCTCTGTAATCATTAACTTAAAATGAATTTTTATAGTTAGGCGAGGTCCTGTGATTTTTTTCTCTTTACTGGCTTTTAACGTAAAAACTTTTAGTGTCTATACAATTTATTTTCTTTTATTTAAGCGTGTCCAAAATTCCCGTGCAACCCTAATATAATAATCCATTATTATACCGCCATGAATTTTTTAGAACACAAAGTATAGTTGAGTCAATGTTATAATTGCACCACCCAAACTAACAAAATTTAAATACATATAATAAGAAAGTAAAATGAAAAGAACCAAGGTTTATTAAATTTAAGGAAAAAACTAATATGTTATGAGTTAATATTTTTCAAATATCACAAATTCAGTCAAAATTTCCTTCCAGCTCATCCATAATGTTTGAAAGGGAGGTATAAATAAATTAAGGGTCTGTTTGGGGCAGCTGCAGCTTATCCAGCTTCTGCTAATAAACAGCTTATCTTGATAATCTACTGATGAGCAGCTGATCTGGATAAGCTGGCTGGATGCTTTTCTTCACGCAGCTCCAGCAGGGAAAGATTTTTTTCTTCAGCCTCCAGCAAAAAGATTCCCTTCTTATCTTTCTTGGATTAGAAGATCCTGCTCGCCCAACCGCCTTCTGCTTCGAACGCTGCCTAGCAACCTTCCGCACAGAACGCCGGTCCGCCCACCAATCGAGATTCGCAACCTCTTGGAAGAGAAGCCTCGTCGATTCGCAGATCTTCACGCGAACCTCTTTCCCGAAGCCCCCAATCGATTTGTGCGTTTGTAAAACAACTGATTCTGGATAAATGACTGATAAATGACTATTCTGCCATTATTCTGCCCCTGTTGTGGATAAGTTGTTTAGCTGCTTGGTTTGTGTGTTTTGTAAACAGTTTATTTGGAGACTTTTTTAGTTAAATGAATAATCTGTCACGCAGAATTTATAATTTTCTCAACAAAATTAAAGTTCAAATGTTAAAATATGAAAATACAAAAGAGTTGATATGAAAATACAAAAGAGTTGAAGAGTTGAGTTATATTTATATAACTCAAATACTTTTGATCACATCAAAGAAGGTTATAATATGGCGAAGCTAATATAAGCACGTATTTGATAAAATGAGATGCTACGTATATAAACACATAAGTATTATATTCATAAAAGATTTTTGGTATATATATGTCAATTTTGAAACAAAAGTCTGGAGGTGTTATGAATTTGTCATAGATGAGGGTTGTCAAAGGAATTCAAAAAGCTTTCCCTTCAAAAGAAGAGTATGACTGCTCACTTTGGAAAACCCCAAAGCCCTTCAAATTTCCTTGCTATTTTTCTCTTTTTGTTTAAGAAAGATCGATTGATCCTTGCTCTTAACCTATGGCGTTTAAGAGTTTCTTGCACATGACCTCCTTGGTATAGTATGGAAAGAGTATAATAGCCTTGAATACAACAGAAGTTAATCAAAACAATCATACAACATGCCTTCTCATCAAACAATGAAACACCATGTCATCCAAAGGTATAACATCTAGGAAACATTAAATAAATAAGAATTTTAGTTGGGCTAAACTCGCTGCAATCCATTAATCCAAGAAAGCATAGTGAAAACTAAACCTAGAACTCTTTTAAAATGATGTCTTAAAGCATAAATGAAACGAAAATTTAATTCATAAAATATTTTGATCAGCCTTCCCTTAAGTAGCTAAAGCCAATAAAATATAAAAGAGGTTTTTTTTTTTAATCAAATAGGGGCTACTCAGTTTCAAAGTAAAAGGGAATGTTCTTTTATGATTTGAAAAGAGGAATCATAAAAACCCACATCGTTCTTATTTTTTTTTGTTATTCACTAATACACTTCCACATTATCAACATTATCACAGACATTTTCTTTAGATGCAATAACATCAATGCTGATGCAAACTTTGACATCTGTACTTTTTTAAAAAAATTACAACACTAGCTCTAAAAAGTTAAGGGGAAGGTTTCTGCGAAATTCTTGCACAATATGCAGTATCCCCACAGAGGCTGAATACAAATCATCCAACGCCAGGATAATAAAAATAAAAAGAAAAAATAGACATATTACAACACCAATATTGCAAACTAAGGCCATAGTTGGTTGCTGGAAGATAACAAAAAGTGAAAGGAAATGGGAAGTTGAAGCTTCAAACATGTTCCATAACAAAGACACGTGAACACAATGGTTACCCGCAGAGACATAGGTCATCCATGCTCGATCGTTACCATTACCTGAGAAAAGTAGAGATCCCTGAAGCACACCAAGGAAAGGAACCAAAATCGCCTTGCATGTTTTTTTTTTCTGTTAAAAGAAAAAAGTGCAACACTCTCTACACTATTTATCATATGATTTCAAAGCAGCCTCCAAATATTATCAATTCATCTTCCAACACATTCACTCCAGCGCTATACAACTTTTACACATCAGCTCCCAAGATCAACTGGAAGTTATTCCTGAATTATTATTCTCCGGACAAGGCAACACTTCATTCCACATCATAAGCTTGAGGGGAGTGTTAACCATACGACTCAAGCTTGATAGAATGAGTAAAGCTCCACTTCTTCTAGATAAGCAATACACCTGCTCCAATCTAACCAATTATGCCTCATCAATACGCTCAAGGCTTGCTGCGATATGTTAGCGGCATAAAAAATCCAATCGAGAAGATCCAATAAAAAAAATGTTAGGATCTCAGATTCAAAAACTTGTTGCAATATGTTTAGCGACAGCGAAAAAGGAAAAATAAAATAAAAAGTGGGGAAGATTCGAATGAGAATGTCGAAGAAGAAGATGGAAAGCGGAAGAAGAAGAAGGAATGCTGACGAAGAAGGGAAAGAAGGGTTATTCCTGTCGAGAATCGAATGCCGAAGAGGAGGAGGAGCGTCTAGCGTAGTGGATGCGAACAACGGAACTGATGCGAACGATGCTCAAGATCTCCCAGATGCACGAACGAGGGTAAGAATGCGAACGAGGGCAGGAAT
>NW_018165280.1:1014511-1030958 GCF_001263595.1 Phalaenopsis equestris | reverse complement strand
TGCGAACGAGGTCAGGAATGCGAACGAACGCAACCCGCGTGTCTCATCCGGGCCACGTCTTTTGTAAAATGTGAACGCCGTTTTCAAACAAGCAGACAAACGTGCAAACCAAACATGATGGTAGTGTTTTGAAAACGCAGCCAGCAATTTTAAGCTGTCTCAAATGGGCCCTAAGTATTGTATCGAAAGAACGACCAATTACATACATAGGGCTCCAAATATTATTATTTCAAAAGATTAGCATTCTCTTGCATGAATTTTTTAAATTCACAATCGAATATCAAAATTCATAATAAAATTATAAACCGCATATTTTATTTTTATGAAATTTCCAAGGATTAAATCATGGCAAGAGTAAATATATGAGTTTAGTAGTTTAAATTTTTGCTTTATGTGTTAATTTAATAAAAAAAAAAGCAAAACTCGAATTTATGTGGAATACTTTGATGTGACAAGACAACTTAAAAATTGGCAAAAAGTAGCCGTTTTGTAGCTACAGTTAGGGGTGTAAAATCATACTTGAAGGCTGACTTCGGACCAACCTGAAACAACGTGGGCCAAACCCATTCCATATATTAAAGGAGTGAAAAAGTTCAACCTGAACTTGACAAGCCTACAATCGGCCGACCCGAACCTGGCACGTATAATTCATTTATTTAGCGTAAAGCATAACAAATTTTCACATCGATATGACTTAGCGGTCCGTTTCGGGTCAATTTTAGGTTAACAAGTGAACCAGTGTCTGGCCCGAAATTTTGTACGGGTTAGAATTTCCAACCCAAAATTTATTTGGGTCAATCTAAATATGAATTTTTTGAGTGAAGTTGGGATGGAATTGACATGTCGGGTTAATTTTTGACACCCCTAAGTAGGGTTGTGAATTTAGCTAGAAGATCATAAATTGCTTGAAAATCGATTCAAGTTTTAGCTCGGATTGATATTTGATTGAAATAACAGAGTCAATCTATGAGCTATGAGCCAAAATTTTGGATCAAGTTTTTTTCGAGTCAATCTCGAGCCATACATGAATTAGCTTGAGCTTACTTGAGATTGACTTATGGTATTTTTTATTTATAAAAATTATATATATACTGTTAAGTAAAATTGAATATAACGAGTTACGAGACAATTTAGAACTGAAACGAATCCAAATAACTCAATTTTAGCCTCTTAGTATCAATTTTGAGCCTAACCGAGGTGATTTTGAGATGAAATGGATCTAAATAACTCAATTTCACTTAGCTCATTTTGATTTCGAGTCCGATCGAGCTCGATTCAATTTCTAAACAGCTCGGCTCTAAATCAAGTATATTGAGCGAGAGCCGATTTGGAGCTGCACCAAATCTATTCAAGCCCACCCTAACTAACCTTGAACTCAAATCATTAACAACCCTATTCCTAACCGCAGCTTTTATCCACCTGCACCGAAATTGGAAGCTGTTTGAATTGCTACTTCTGACAGTGGTGAAAACCACTCGAACAGCTCGCTAATTACCCAACCATCCCTAATTTCCTCTCTCGCTTTTGATCATTTTCTTTCTCTCTTTGTTGCTCCACCAACTTGTGTTGAAGAAGATCTCAAAAACCCTAATTCGTTGTCTCAACCTCCAGCCGCGGCTACCTCCAAGTGTCAATCGCTGACCATCTTGTCGTTCGCCTTCGTGCCATCAAACCCCACATCCTGAAAGAATATTAAATCTGGATAATCAGAGGCTCACTACAACCGCTGCTGGCCTCGGTGAGGGAATTAGTAATTGTGATTGGGAAGATTTGGATGAACACTTTCCACATACCTTTCAATATATTTTTTTTTCTGATATTTACTGATCTAGTTAATGTTGATTGATTCAAAAGATTTTGGTTGTGTAATTACTTTTTTGTTTGTTTGTTTGGATAAGATTAAAGCTAGCAGTTTACACTCTTAAAAATTTTGGTGTTTTGCGATCAATTTGTCTTGTGATTAGTTATTATTTATTTTGATATGAAGAAGCTTGTTGCAATATTAGAGTAATTAGAATATTCGTATTTGTTAGGTTTTTTATTTGGATCACTCAAAATTTGTATTATTTGCTCTTATTAAATTAAGAAAATCTGAACAATGAGGTGCTGTGAAATGTGTAATTGAAATGCTAGTTTTGAGACAAAATGAGTCATCACCAACAGAAACTGTTGCTCCTGCGGTCGTGCCTTTTTATGCCAAGATTTGTTCTGATTATCTTCTAGGTAAGTTAAAACATCTTGAAACAATGCGCTTAGAAAGATAAGGTGGTCTTCTCTGATGATGAAATGGAAGAGGAATCCAAGCGTTGCCTTGGAGCCTAGCTTTTGTAGGATATTTACTTACAAAATAAAACTCTTTATGAAAATTTCTTACAATCCATTGCTAAGCTCTTGAAGCTAAAGGATATAGTTGATCTCATTTCCCTCATGGAAGGCTTCTTTCTCTTTAATTTTACATGTCTGGAAGATTTAAATATGGTGCTGGAAGGGGGACCTCGGTTTATCGGTGGAAATACCTTTATTTTTAAAAGATAGTCCCCTGATTTGCAACCCATTTAGGGATGATTTTCAAGAAGTTTCAATTTGGGTGAAGCTCCCCAATTTACCTCCTTGTTGCTAGTCTGAATGTAGGATTTCTAAGATTAGTTATATTAGAATACCTTTAACAGTCGATCCACTAACAGATAAAGGGCTTGGCTTACCATTGTCAGGGTAAATATTAAGATTAGTATATGCTATCATCCATGTTTCTATCATTATTAATGTTCGAAGGAAGGATGTTGTTCAACCAATCATTTATGAATGGAGGCCAACCAATTGTAAAGTCTGTTACACCTTTGCTCGTGATCCAAACTCATTCCCTAAGGCCCCAATTTTCAAACTACATCATATCTTTCCTCCTATTCATGGGCGTTGTAGCAAATGTAAATGATATAAATCTGATTTGAAGTAAACATCTTACCTACCCAAGGACACCTGAAATTACTCCTACACCGGATTTGAACATCCTTGCCTCCCTTCGCCTTCTTTCTAACTCCCCAGCAAACCACTCCCACCCACTGTTTTCACTGAAGACTCTCTACATAGCAATTCTCTTACATTAACCCAAGCCATAACTCCACATTGGAAGAATGTTTTCTACAAACATTTCTAATCAACTAAATTGTAATACCATACCCAGCACTTCCAAACCCAAAAAAGGCAGACTCAAAGGAAGTGCCATCCCTCACACAATAACTATCCTAAAACAACTTTTTGGCATGTGGAGATTTTAATGGTGATACTAAAATCAATGATCGTAGGAATTTGGTCAAAGACACCAGCCTTGATCTCATTTGTCTACTTGAGATGAAACTCAACCCTTCCACGATCTAATTCCATTTCTTCTAGGCACTTTTCTCTCTTCTACAATTAGAACAACGCTCATAACTTTTTTTCTTATAATGGTGGGCATGTATGAATTAAATGGATAAATGGATAGATGGAATCCAACCAATATTAATGTTTTCAGTTTTAGAATCTCGGCCTCAACATATTTATGGTAGGATCAAGTATTCAATCACAATAAATTTTACGATTACCTTTTCTTATGTTGAAAATGGCATCGTTTTAAAAATTAGATCGGATCGGCCGGTTTGATCGGTTCAATCGTGAACTAGTCATCCAGTTGGTTCAATCCAAGCTCAAAATAGTTCCCACATAAAATTAGGGTTGAATCAGTTAGAATTGGGGTTGAATTGGCGAACTGGTGAACCAGTCAATTTCTAAAGAACCGATCAGTTCAAATATTGTCCAATTTTAGCCTTTTAACTTTGATTAAATGTCTAGAAATAAGATATTTAAATTAAAAATAGAGAAAATATAATGTTTTAAATTTTTATGTAGAATTTTATTCAAAATATTCAAAAGTAGTGCAGTGTCTTAAATTAAAATTTTATTTGTTGAATAGATAAAAATGATATTAAAATATTATTTTTTTATTATTTAAATAATATTAAAATGATGGTTGGATCTTTAATGAGCACATAAAATTAACACCATACTCTTGCTTAACAATAGATCAAACATTGGTGGCAGGTTGCAACCCGTACATAATTATATATATCCTTTTTAGGTACAAAATGAAATAAAGCAACAATCATTAACCACTCAAATTTGTGAGTCAAGCGTTGCTCTTAAGTATGCATATACTTGCTTAAATCGTTTATTTACATCTAATTATTCATCATATGTACATTGCACAAAAAAAAAAAATGATGCGCATTTTGATGCGCATTTTAAGTAGCAAAAACATATTTATATCTATAAGTCGGTAATAAAATTTATATGCAAAACATATAGCATCTAATCTTTGATTTAATAGTAAGGAAAATACATGCTTCCATTACTTATGTAATAAAATCAATCATAAGAAAAAGTACTTAATGCATACACTTGGAAAATGAATTCGACACATCTAACTTCAAAAAAGCGTATTTTTGCAAGGGCGTTACTTTCAAAGTGGAATTGGCTCAATTATCATATAAAAGATTTGGTCCCTAATCTTTCCATCATCAATCGCATATCCATCTCCATTTTGGTATAAAAATTGTGCTGTTCTTGGTACACCTAGAATACCTTCTTTAAAAGATCCTATAGATGTTGAGAATTCAATGAGTTCTCCATTCAATTTTTTCCAAAAATTTCTCACCAAATGTCTTGTATAGTCTCGAGCAATTGATTCTGAAACATCTTTCTCTTTCATATAGCATTGAACTGAGTTTGCCTTTTCTCCTCTTGGGATCTCTTCCTTGAACAAAATAATATACAAATAACATCCTATCATGAACGTATAGTTCATACAAAAGAGAAAAGGAAACATCTATCTTGCATATTTGTATATAAAATAAATACTCAATTTTACCTTGCATGTTCCCAAATCATTATACAATCTAAAAAGCATAGATGAATATCAAACGATAGGTAGATAAAAGTTCCAACTTTTAAGAGTCTCAACAGTTGTGTCATCTCTTAAACAATATAATGTCGTTAGCACACAAGTTCCTGATACAGTAACCCAACCATTCTCCAGGTAATCAATCAAATTTGGAGTGTATCCATTATAAGTCCACTCTGCTTCAATTAAGAATCCTTTGCATATATCGACCCACTAGAGTATAATCAAACCTTTTTTTAGTTAGAAACGTTATCATAAATATATTATCTTCAAAAGCTTGAAGTTTTTGTTTCTTTCTAATTTGCAAATTTTTATGAAGAATAAAAAAGAAGGAAAAAGAAAAAAAAGGAATTCTTAGAAGAAGCTTGAATCCATTTTAAAACTTGAAAGGACATGCACAAATTGAAATTAATTTTGCATTACCATTCTTTTTAAGTATAGAAGAGCATCCAACTCTTTCTCTATTGAAAATGAGGAGGAAATATTATTCATTGTGCTGAAAAGTGCGGCCAAGCATATCTTCATGGGATCTGGAAGTTGTTGAGCTGTAGCTATGTTCCATCTTATAATTCCAAATAATTTCAGGTCACTATAGTAATATAGTAATATTATTTATCAAAAATTGAAAACCATAGATAATTTAAACTTCTTTTATGCACACTAAATTATTTTTTGCATTTACTTACTCTTCAATGGCATTTGTAAAGATCTTCAGTTCATCCAAGGTGCCATAGACATCATAAATATCATCAATTAATGCAATGAAACAATTTATTTTGGTAATTGCCTTCCTGCATCTCCAAAATTTAGGTTGAAATGTTTCCCCTACTGCCAATGAAAAGTTCTCTACCAGTCTATCTCTTGAAAAATTAATCTCATCCGAAACAAGACCAATATTTCTCCACCACCTGATGATCAAGCAATGAGCCGTTAATATTTCGTCAGTTTGAGAAGGACTGCCTATAGATGCAAAGAAAAAGACATTACCTGGACATTTCCTTAAGCTCAATCGTGTAGATACTCGGCACAATGTTAAAATCTAGTTTAGCCAGCTCGAGCAATACGGGATTAACATTCTCTTGTTTCCCATAAGCATCAATGTACCATCTAGTATGTAGCCTTGATAATCTCCAATGCAATGGTAGCTCTAAGGCATGATCGATTTCTTCAGTGAGCTCTTGGCTTAGCAAGGATCTATCAAGGTGGCTTAAATACTCAACGGCGAAGTCTCTCATCTCATCCAATACTTCCTCGCCTTCAACAGCAAGGTAGGAAGCCTCATATAAGCTTATTATTTCTTTGATATTATGTTGATGATTAAGTTGGAAGTTTTCTCTCACTTTTTTGAAACAACTGGTTAGAGCATCAACTCTGTCAATGATTTAGACATACTTGTTACAAAGATGACAACAAAATTGATCTAGTTTTTGAAATTAAATAAAGTTATTTTATCCATTGGTATTTACATATTTCAGCTGCAAGCATGTAGATGTGTATCAAATTCAATAGATATCAAAATATTAGGCTAGCTTACTCTGATGGCCTAAATAAATTACTACAAAAACTGAAAATCTTTAACATTGTTGGCATTCTAGATAAATATTACATCTGAAATGAATGAGACAAAGAATTTTATGACGGAGTTATCTTAGAACCTATTATTTAACCATATGTTAAACTATGTTTTTTAAGGATGGAAATCTTTCATAAACTTTCTTTTTACTGTAACGAAAAACAGAAAATCAAGGGGCATTTACATACATTCCCAAAATTCATATTTATTTACATATCTGACACCTCAAAATTCATATTTATACAATTCAAATCTTTAACATCACATAAAAAATACCTATATCACTACCTTTTTAAAAGTGAAATACACCTTTTCATGCATAAGTTTATGACACCAATATGTTATGTGTAAATATCTAGCTTTGGGGTTTAGATATGTAAATACAAAAGAATTGCATGGTATGTATGTAGATTTCCTTAAAATCAGTTATAGCTAACTAGGTATGATATCAGATAAAAACTAATGAAGAACAAAGCCAGTTACCGATAAAATTTTAGACTAGAAGTTTAAAGTGCATCATAAGTTGGCTTTGATCTATGACCTCTATTATGTCCTAAGAATTAGGAAACATTCTGCTTGAGCTAATTTGGTTTGATCTTCATTACAGAACCAACTAACCAATAAATGAAAATTTTATTTGCTTGCATGTGTTCTCACATTACCTTAATATTGGAGCATTATTAATGCCATGTTCCCTTAGAAGCCTAAAAAGCAAGGCAGAGCCATGAAGGTTGTTATTCAGTATCAAATCCTCTATATTCTGCTTTGATGAACTAATGGAATTCAACAAGTTCTTGATCTCTGAATTAAAATGATAGTCGAGTCCTAGCCGACGCATTGCATCTTGAAGTTCGAGTTGTTTGATAAGATCGTGTTGTTGTCCAATCAAATACCTCACTTCCTCCTTCAATTTATCCCTCCGATGTATATATTTCTCCTCCTGTGCAACTGTAATGGTTGTTCATCAACTTGTGTCATATTATAGTCTTTTGGCAAGTAAGCATTGCTATAACTGTAGCATTAATGATATAATCCTGATTATATGCCATGTATTATAAGAACCTAACATTATAAAATACCAAGAAATTTAATTCGGAGTCAAGTTGAATTTTATTGAAGTTGAAAATGAACTATTCATTTTTTACTTCTGAGTTGATTCAAGTCAAGTCTATTATTATTATTTTTAATTTATTGTTTCTTTTTAATCGGTCTTGGCTATATTGCATTTAGATCAAAGCCCAAACTATCATCAATCACAGTCCATGTATAGAGATCAAAAACCTTCATGCCTGGTTGACGTGTGTGAAATATGTCACATATTTTACTTTGTTTTCCTATAGTAATTACATTATTTGTATCATATTTATGTTTTTCTAGATAATACAGGGCTTAAAAGAAAAAATGAGCTCATTAACGTTTGGACACCCCAAAATAAATGCTGACATAACTACACTTTTTCTAGTGTATATATGTTACCGTTAGCGTAGATACAACCAAAATTAGTTTATACATTGGTAAATTGATTTATGGCTATATAACATATCATAATAACACATGGTAAAATCTTTGTCTTGAATCAAAATTTTATATTGAATAAAAGCTTACATATATGTGCTTATCTTTTCTAAACATTAATGCTCATACTAATAATAAGAATAATAATGATGATGATTTGCATACATATCATATAATTCTTATGTATTTAAATAGCTAGCACCTAAACTTTGATCTCACTTATGCGACATTCAAATCCTTACCATCATATCAAAAATGTAACTAAAGAATTTTAAAGTGAAATATTTATTTTCATGTATATATTTGGATGTGTCTATAACACTAAAGTTTCATTTAACTGAATATCAAAGTTTGAGTTAAATATATAAGCTCGTAAGATTTGTGTGAGATGTATGCATATCCTACTAGTAATTATCATAGCCTAATGTTATGTGTGAAGGATCCAAGGAAGATTTTCTTGAAAACCACACAAGAAAATTAAGTCATAAGCCATCACCGTGAAAGCAATTTGCAGTGACTGTATGTAGTTGTAATCCCAAAATGTTGGCTGATTTGTTGTGGGACGAGCAGGAGAAGATGAAGGGAAATTTGTTGTTGGGAGGCATCGTATGAGATAATATTTTGAAATTATTTGTTGACGGCCAATAAAAGCTGATGAGGAAAAAGAGCTATAGAGTGTTTGCATGTTGTTGTATGGAAACACAGGAAGTTGCAGAAGTAAAGCCATATTGATAAATAATGGGAAAGCCTTGTGCCTATTTATATTGAACTTTCTATGGCAATCCCATGTTGCAAGGGTTAGAAGTGTATATACACATTTTCATACAATAAATCTTTTTTAAATTATGGTTGAATCTAGTTATTTCAAATAAAATTTTAAATTATATATATTTTATTAAATCAATATCCTACAATAGTCAAGTCACTACCAATACACACACGAAAAAAAAGAAAAGAAAAGAAGCTATTTGATTGGCTTAGTGACTAGAATTTTACTCTCCTACAAATAAGTGCAAGTTCAAGGTCATGTTGTAAAATTTTAACCGACAACCCTAAAAAATGAGCTCGTTGGTTAAATTTTAGTGATATTTTCTTAATTTTCAATCATGTCAATAAAAAAAATACCCATACATTACAAGTAATTCCAATCAATTTTTCATTTTTTAGGAAAGTTGATTAAATTTGAGTGATATTTTTTTTAAATATGATAAAAACATAAAAATGAAGGTTACATTTTCTTATGATTTTGATATTTGAGTGAAATTCTAAAAGATAGACGCAGAAGAATGCCAATTCTATAAATATTTAAAATTAGAATATTCAGCTATTGTCCCTGCTCTCTTTCGTCCCAATTGATATTTTTATTTCCCAATTTGTGTAACATATTTATTTTTTTAACGAGTATTAAATCTGGTTGAATATTATTTGTCATCTTATCATAAGAGACACAACACAATGACTTACACTCATTCTTTTGTCTTTAATTTTTATAAATTTTAATTATTAAATATAAATATTTTTATAGATATTTTATCATAGGTGACCTCCTATTTAACCATTCATCTTTTTCCTACATCATTATATGTTTAAAGAATAATTAATATATTTTATCTTATTTTTGCCTTACAAAAAGAATTTTATCATGATTTAAACTTGAAACATATCAACAAATGTGACCATGCAACTTAATTTATATTTTCAATTACAAATGAGAAAGTATTTTAGGATTTTAGAGCCACCATAATTTTCATTGATTTCACAGTTTCTCAAAGTTGGTATTAGACTCAAATCTAATTGTCCTTGTTGAGCCCACTATCTTTTGGAAGGAATTAGATATTAAATTCAAGGAAGATATGCATACATACCACTAAATTTAATTTAATTGCTTTGTTTCATAACTCCTTTGATCTAATAATAATAATAAAATATCTCTGGCTGACAAATATGGTAAAGTGAGGCTATTAGTGCTAACATTTTTCTATTTCATGCTATGTGACGTTTGGTACCCATTAACTCAACTCCTTTCCTTTGATATCAAATAACGCATTTAGTTATTAAATATTTGTGTTTTAAGCTAAACAAGATGAATCATATAGAAAGACTCAATAATAATGTATAGAGGGTATTGGATGATTATATCTGCTTTATATCACATGTAACCTCACCGTAACCTACATGTACCTTCTATTAAATTTCGCGGTTCTGCTTTCATATATTTATAGGTTACCTGTAGGTTACAGGGAGGTGACATGGGTATAATGCATATATAACCCCTAGATATAAACCCACGATAATGTCTAAATATTTAAAATTTGGACTTACCGAACAAGCCGCTCGACTCTCATGACGACTCCTGACTCTCTTTACTGTTATCCCTCCTCTCTCCGGCAACAAATTGCCACCCCATGACGGCGAACTTTTACGCAGCCGCAGCGACGACGAACGTGCGTCGATCTCGTCTTAATCATTTCCTTAACTCGGAGCAGAGATATGCTTTTCCCCTAATCTCCGATGACCGACTAACTCTTTCTTGGAATATATACTCGTTTTTCCTTCAGAATTTCAAATCTAGGGTTTCGCTGAATGTTTCTTTTTTTTGAAAGATATTTTCTAGCCATTCTTCTCTAGGATTGTAATTTTGTGGAAACACCTAACATGTACTGTTTTTTTCTGTGATTCCGACCATTTGATATTTTCTAGCCATCCTTTACTTGTTGCAGAGCCAAGGAACCTCATGAGACTTAACCAACATAAATTAAAACCTAAATAGCAAAATTAGATCTAACAGAAACTGAAATTGAAACAAAGAAATCTTACGAACATATCTTCTACATGGATTGATTACAAATAATATACCCGACAGATTCATAAAAAATCTTTATACATGACTGATCAAGAAGAATTGAAAATAATGAAAAAATGCTAGTTGTCAATCTAATTAAAAGGATATATATAGTAGAATGTATGTATCTCAAACGCTAAAATAACAAAACCACCTGCAAACTGGTTTGTCTTTCCAACACTTATTAGCCATTTCTTTTCTTTGTAAATGTACCAGAATAGACTCAAGAATTTATGAAAGATAAAGTCATAAAGGAAAAATAGTAAAACATTAATAGATCTAAAGAAGAAAATGAAGGCAATATGATTTTTGTGGTTTTGTAAGATCTAATATTCAATTGATTACATAAGAAACCTTACATTGATCTAATTCTCCTCTTGTGATCTTCTTCCAAAACTCTTGATCAAGGGATAAGAAAGAAGGCTCTAATTAATCTCTCCTTCCCTCTCCTGGATCTCTCCAAATTGAGAAACCTATGCTCCTTTGATTGGTTATGATTCTCCCCTCTCCTTCTCCTAGTGTTTCAGACGTCCTCTTTTTTTCCCCCTGATTTTTGCTCTCTTGTTTTGAATATCTACTCCTATAGAGGTGATCAAGAGAGAACCAAAGAAAATAAGAACCCGAGAATAGGTATGACTACACAACAAACAAGAATACTACACAATTGAATATATGTATAATGGCTGAATTTAAAATAAAATCTAAGCTACTTATCTATTCTTTTTTACAATCTCCACCTTGTATAAAAAAAAATTGATAAACTAAGGCTTGGTTTTCTCTTTCACATATACTTAATCAAGATGCCTCCCAACCTAAAGCATGGTGAAGCAATGATCGATTTTGGCTTTGACCACTACCTTAGTCCATATATCTATAGGATCCTTATTTGTATGTACTTTTTAAACATTAATTGTGCCGTGAGCTAGAACATCTTTGTAAAATATAACCTTTTGTCAATGTTATTTGTTCTTTCAAGAAATAATTGATTTTTCATTAGCTAGATTGCACTTTGACTGCCACATTATATAGTTTTCATTTCATTGTTCTCTAGCTTCTCTAGTAATCTTTTCATCTAGAGACCTTCATTTGTAGACTAAGTAGCAGCCTTGTATTATGCTTTGTGTTGATAAAACAATAAATGAATTGTAGAACAGATTTAGAGCTCCCTTTTTTTAGGTACATGGCGAAGACATGTCCAATTGATGATTTACGTTTATATAGATAATTAGCATAAGCGGAATGTACATAACATCAATTTACAATTTGCACCATTTTTTTTTTCTTGTAGAAGTCTATCTAACATCAACACCCACTCTCAAATACATGAAGATCCCACTTGATAACCTTTAAAGAGTCTCTCATAAGTTTCGCCATTTTTCTATTGGAATAAAAATGAACAAGGGAGGGTACCTTTTTATAGGAAAAGAGAATTATCATGTGGGGTTCACTGGAAGGGGTTTTAAATATAATTTTTTAATAGTATGTTAATTACTCGAGGAGTTTCAACACACTTAAAATTCTTATCATATCCACAACACTTCTACATGCTCCAATCGATATTTTGGATGTGTAAGTTTAATGATCCGAGAATGCCGCATGGATAAAATATTAAATAGCAAAAATGATTTACATATACTTTGACCAATGTGTCAAATGTTTTATCATAGATATGAGATTATTGCACAAATTATAAGAAATTTAAAATAAAATTAAATTCATATTGAAAAGCATGCACACTAAATTGCCCACATGTGCTCTGATCATCGCATTAAATATTCAATTACACTCTGAGAATGTTGCTTGGATAAAAAAAAAATTTAATACTTAATTAATCATGAGAAGCTTGAAAATATTTCATAAATTTTGCAAAATATTTTTTTTTAAATCAATAGAAAATCATTAAATAATGCAAGCTCTCGAGCACGAGAATATGACTGACCTTTTTACAAAAAGTGAAGTTGATAGGACTAAAACTTTTTTTAGTCAAATTTGATCATATGTAAGTAAATAGACATAGTTGACATCGTCACAAGCAATTAAAAAACTTATTCATTTTCCCCGATGATAATTGTGTTGATAAAAAATCTCAACTGGAAGGATTCATTTTACAAATAAAAATTTTAAATTTTAAATGTAAATTAAAAATGTTTAATAAATTTATCATTTAAAATAAGAAGCAAAATTCATCCATTATTTACACTACCTTTTCAAGGATGACAAATTTAAAACTAATCCAAGCTCATATAGAAATAGTTTCATAGATTAAATCGTTATAATCACTCTCAAATGATTTCAACTTACTATGAATGTGATTTTTGTCATTTTTTTGCATAGTTTTGTTGCAAAATAACATCAAATAATAATAATTTTTACCTTAACTCTTTAATTGAGTGATTTGCTGCCAAATGACACTATTATTATAGTCATGGCCATAGCCTGCTTGTTTTTCTATGACTGCCTTTTAAGTTGTGAAACATAAGGTATGCTTGATAGATGAAACTTTTTATTAGCTAAGATCAATTTAAATTTATCCTCTTAGACAAACACTCACTTTAGTTGTATAAAGTTCTTTTGGATGAACAACCCATGGCTACTGACAATGATCTTTTGATCAAGTTGGGTCCACTACCTCTTCTGATTAAGTGAAATATAGATCATGATAATCCGGTATGACAAAAATATAGAAATCCCATTGAGTTAGTGACCTTTTTCTCCCATCATTTGCTTTTAAGTTAAGATGATAAATCTTTAATTTCGAGATCTAAATTCTTACTATTATATATTGACTTTGAACAGTTAATGCCCATGATGACTATCTTTAATCAAAATTGTTCTTCTTTTATTGTGATAGTTAATTAATCATAAGGCTCTGCACCGATAAAAAATCTCAAATCATATCGAAAGGTTCTCTAAATTGAAAGCGAAATCTCTGGGCAGTGTGTTATCTAAAATATAACATGCCTTATAAAAAATTTCACCTTAAATCACACAGAACACTCAATTAGGGCTGTCAAGTCAGGTTCGCAAGAGAGAGGTTGGGGTTTGACTTGAAATTGACTCTACCCAATACTTCTTGACCCGAACACGACCCAAATATAAAGCAAATCAAAATGTCTAACTCAAACCTAACCTGTCTTCAATCCATCGATCTAAACCCAACTCATATCTCTCATATAACATAAGACGTAATGGCTTTTAGGGTAAATTTCAGGTCTATCTTAGGTAAATTTTGAGTTGACGGGCTGCTTTTGAGTTATTTTAGGTTTTGCGGGTCAGTTTTGGGTCAATTTCAAGCTGGCAGGTCAACTTGAACCCTACTAGAAAAAATAAACGGGTTAGGATTCCTAACCTGAATCTATTATTTGGGTCATTCCGAATCTGGATTTTTCTAGTCAAATTGGTGTGTTGGGTCAATTTTTGACACCCCTATTGTTAATGAGAGTCAATGGCACAAATTTTTGGAGCTTACACTTTCCTTTGTCTTACTTCCTTCTAGCATTAATAATACTAGTTGTATTGATGCCTTTGATGGTATATCAAAAGGTAACCCAAGATGCTATAACTCCAATTTTTGTTTGATCACTAGTCACGAAGATTTCATTCAAAGAAAAAAGTATAACACACTTATCATTCTTGGTGAACAAGTAGTTGCTCTTAGGGCCATAATAACTTGTCTATGTGATATTGTCATGGTCGGCCTAACAGAAGATCCAGACATCCAGAGGTATGATGTCACATCACACCTACTTATATTGGTGGTTTCCACTAAAAAAATTATTCGGTACATTTTATCCACACTAATTTTATTCTCTTCAACCAAATCAATAGTTACAACTGGGAATACTTTTGGATGGTGAGGCTCAATTTGTCCTTCATTTAAGTAGACATTATATTTTCACAATTGGCCCCATCAATTATGATTATCCTCACTTTTTACTTTACAATACAATGGATACAAAAGATGTTGTGCCATAGCCATTGATGCTCATTAGGCTCAGTTTGGAGCACTCGTCAAACAACAATTATCTCTCTATCATCGGCGGGGAGCTAATATTTATTCTCATTCACATTCTCTTAAATCCTCACAATCTGCCTCGTCAACTATTCTCTGCTTAATAAACAAAGTTACTCCCATATTTGAATAATTGGAGTCAATGTGCTCATAATCATGATATCTGATGCACTTTATTTCTGGAAAGTTTAATGGTGTTGCAAATCACTCTTTTTCCTTCCTGGCATTGATTTTTTTTTTACGGGGTGGACTTTGATTCTCTAGAAGGGGGACCCTTGCTGCTTGATGCATGGATGGACTTGATTTGATATTGTTGTGCTAATTCTCCACCTTTAAGGTAAGTTTTATACATCTAACAAGGACAACCATAACTATAAGTTCAACACATTGCTAATAGATGGTCTCAAATCTCAAAAGTATTTTGCCACCATATTCTCTTTTGGCTCCACCAACTCACATTCAAATTCAACAATGTATTCCTCCATGAAAAAGTCCTTTTTTGTTAATTATGAAGTCTCAAAAAAGATATCCTCTTGATAGTGTGTTGGAATATATTTTTGTTGTATCTTTTTCTTCATTTTTGACCACATAGTGACCATGCTCTTATTTTCATGTTGACATGTGTACATCACATTCTCCCATCATGGAGAAGTGCTTTTTTTAAGTTTAATTGCGACCAATTTATTTGTTCCATGTAATATCTTTGTACTCGTCCTGTTTCACGGTATGGAGTGACTGAATATTCTCATTTGAATTTATAAATCATTAAAATCTAAAGTCATTCTTCATCTCAAAATCATTCTTCTTCTATATTTAATACTAAGAATTAAGTATTGGTTTTTCATTGCTTGAGATATTTGGGTGAAAGGGCTTTTCTTCATCTTCTTTGTTTGGTTGGTCATCATTATGGCTATTGGTCCTTCCCCATGCCATCTCCTTTCAAAATCTACAAGCCTATATTATGATTGAAGGATTCCTTATTGCATATTCTCTATGGTAAGCTCTTGAACACCATGTTAAGGATCTCTCTTTAGCAGCATAATGATTTACTACTCAAAAGCTTTTCATCCAAGGAAAAGTGGGTTGTTTGTGCTGTAGAATGGGTATTTGTATAGGCGGACAAATTATGTTATGTGGATTTAGAGTTAGGAATTGGGATTAATGAATTTCTAAGGATTTAGGATTTATATTGCTCTAATACCACTTGGCAGCAATCTAGTACTTTCTAATGATGTTTAGGGATCTAGGTGGAAGTTGTTATGACTTATTAATATCAGTCAACTTTTTTTTTTATTTTTGAAAATTGAAAATAATTTTGAAATTTAATTTAATATGATAATAAATATATATTTTTGGTTTGAAAGTAGTGTGTTTTAATTTTTGAAAAATGAGACCAAATGGATCTCATTCTTCCAATAGTTTGCGTAATCGTGCCCGATACCGTGAATACTACACATTTCTGAAAAATGAGTGTATATCCCAACGATAGACCCAATCCTGCAAATTAAGAGATTTGTGACATCCATTTGATCTGCGAACCTTTTATGTGTGTGTGACCGACAAGTTCTC
>NW_018165280.1:1012568-1014444 GCF_001263595.1 Phalaenopsis equestris | reverse complement strand
TTATAGAGACAAACCCCTATAGGACAAACCCCTATAGTTAATTACATCTCAAATGACTAAGGTCACTTCAGAAAACTCTTGATAATGATCAGAGATATTAGTCTTCAAGATTTTTAAGTTTAGGTTTTCATGGTAATAAGTGGGAGTGACTCAAATATGAACAATTATTTTCAGGACTCGAAAGGAAAGAAAAGGTAGGAGATGTCACAGATCCTGAGGAGAAATCTCAGTGACTTCATAAACTATCCTAATGTGGCTTAGTTTTAGATGATGTTATTTAGGTGTTTGATCCTATCAATTTTCTTATTTGGGACTTACATTTGCATAATATTCAATTATACAAATAGCCCATAGAAATATGAGGGTTTACATCGTACCGGATGACAACCTCGGAACCTAAGGCGAGTTAGGACTTACGCTGCACAACATGATTGTACAGGAGCCTAAAGAGGGTGTAAGGATTTACGTCGCGTTGGATGTGCTAACTCGAAGTCCTATGTGTTGTTATTTAGACTAAGGACAGAGAGATTGTTGAAGAAGATCCTGATGTTGCTCGGTCCAAGTTCTTTGCCGTGCTGTCCACAAAGCTGACTCTAAGCTCCTATCGTAACGTTGCCTCCATAGTTTAAGAGTTTGAGATTGGTGATTTATGTTTCACAGTTTTAGTGTCAAAGTCTGATTTTATTTTGTTCTAGTTTTGGTTTCTGTTTCAGTTTTGGTTTTGCATGCAGAATAAGCAAATTGCAAGACACTTGAAAAATAATATGCAGTAAAGTAAAATGTTATAAATAAACTGTAAAAGCATACCTGGGCATCTGCTACTTCTGCGTGATTAACATTGCAAGCATAGTATGATTTGCAGCAGATTTAAATAAACTTGCAAGAAAAATAAACAAAGCGAGAAAACCCAACACGAAAGTCAGAAAAACGAGTCGTAGAAATCATAAGAAAAAGAAACCCGTAGCCACATATGAAAGACGAGGACTGGATGTAAGATATTAGTAAAAGTGGGGGCTCAGAGCTGGACTATGTGCTTCGCGATCTTGAACAAAAGCTACTAGCCCGACAATCTACGGAGGGCAGTCCTTAACTTTAGGTGCTAGATAAGTAAATTCATGAGAGTTATGTGCTATGTAGGATTTTAATCCCACAAACTTGTGTAAGCAGTTAAGTGGCATACAAGTGAGATCTCCTGAATTTTCACACCCATACATCAATTTTTACATTTATGCCACGCAAATCTTTCATGTGTATGTGCGGTCGAAATCTTTCATATCACAACAAAAATGCTACCAATTGAACTTCTAAAAAGTAAAATATACACCTTCATGCATAGATAGAGTGGCGTGAATGTAAAAATTAAAGTTCAGAGTGTAAAAGCACAGGAATTGAGTCATACGACTATAAATATAAAATCTTAGGTGTTGATTGTGTAAATACAGAACGAATAATTGAAGAAGAAACACTGCATGGATTGCGTGTAAACAATCTTGATCCTGCTAAAAAGTAAAACTAGTAGCTTCAAATTCAACCAATTTCGCTTCTTCTATGTCTTGCCTTAACTCAAGATTAACGTAAATACCCTCATTAAAAGATAGAGTTATGGGAATTAAGATTCTGAAACACGAAAAGGAATTTGAGAGAAGAGGATTACTTTTCTTGATGGTTTCAGGTAGGAGCAGCCAAAGAGATTTAAGTTGCCTTTGTAAGCTGCAAGCCATTTGTTGTCTCTTTTCTGACAGTTGGAGGTTCGGCGAGGGGAGTTTGGAGTAGATTTTTTTTTGTTTAGGTTAAGTGAACAGAGAATGGGTGTTTTCTTGCAAGCCGAGAGAAGCCATGGGTAGGGGTGTAAACGAACCGAACACGAACAAATAGA
>NW_018165280.1:983242-1012476 GCF_001263595.1 Phalaenopsis equestris | reverse complement strand
TTTCTTAACGAATTCGCCGAACACGAGCTGTTCGCGAACGACAATTTTCACTGACATCCCTAATATTAATATATATAAATAATATTCTATTATATATTAAATTTATCAAATTTAATTTTTTTAAATATTATAAATTATATATATATAATTATTTTAAATTATTTTATACTTCGAATAATAATGATTCGAACACGAACGAACGCATCACTATTCGTGTTTGGTTCATTTAACTAACCGAATGAAAAAAAATTGTTCACGTTCGTTTCGTTTACTTATCGAACGAATTTAACACGAACTCATTGACGAACCAAACACGAACAACGAGCTTTTTTGACAGCCCTAGCCATGGGAGGAGCAGCCGTGCAGGATTTATTGGAGAGCAGGTCGGGCGAGCAGGTGAGGCGAGGATTTTGGTCTTCGGTTGAGAGTGGGAGGCGAGGGTTTTGAGAGAGCGAGGATGGTGAACCGAATGACTGTTCGGTCGGGCGAGGAAAAGAGGAGGCGTGATTGAGGAGAGCGGGAGGAAGGAGCTAGCGAGTGTTTTTGGCGCGGAGGGAGGAGACACGAGGAAGAGGGCTTCAGTCAGAAGGGAGGTGAACGGGAGAGACGAGTTATTGCCTCGGAGGAGCAGGACATGCCCCGAATTAGTATAGCCAAAGTTTTCGAGCGAACCGTTAATTGGAGCATTGACGGGGAATTGAATGATTCCTTTGATGTAAATGATTCAATTGGAAAAGAATAACAACAAATTATCTTATGGTTTTAAAATGCTCCATTTGAATTTTAAAAATTTGAAATTCTGTGAGCTGGTGATTAGCCCGAACCGACCCCGAGTCAAACTTGGGTTGCCCCGAGCCTGCGTCCCGCAAAAAAAAATGTGCATGAATTTCGGTGCACTTTTTGCGCGCGCGTAATCTTAGCAATATAGGTGTTCTTCAGGGCTAAAATTGACATTCCAGACGCGTCAGCGCGGTCTGTGTCATCATCTGGGTCGTTTAGACAAGTTCGCCGACGGTTGGGCCAAAAATGTGTCAACTTCGTGTGTGGTGTAGTGAGTGTGCTGCTGAGTCACAGAGAGTTCACCTAAGGCCGTCTGATCCTGTAGGAACTCATTTTCGAGCCCTCTACATGTTAGCTCTTAGCCCTTGCAACTAAGAGTTGAGTGCTTGGGACTACTCATGCGAGGTCTGCACAACAATGAGTCAAAAAGTAGTTCAAAGTTCTATGGGAGGTGGACTCTATTACTAGTCCGCTAGAATGATCAATAAAGAACTTATAAAACTAGATCCTGGGTTCTAAGAGTAGGAGACTAAGACCTCACTGAAAATGAGGTCAACGATTACGTGTGTACTGAGAATAAGAATGATGATGAAGTTTGAAATAAAGATTTTTTTAGGGAGAGGAAGGAGGTGGCTGTTGTTTAAAGAAAAAATAGTGACAAATTGAAATTATTACTCCAAAACCACATCCAGCTCATTGTTGGCGGGCTTATATAAAGCCTTACAGGTTACAATATTTACAAATAAATTTTCATACTTCATCTATTTACAAATATGACCCTACATTAGATATAAATCTCAACACTTCCCCTCAAGATAGGCAAATAATATTTCACTAAGCCCATCTTGGCACAGAACCAAGATAAATTTAATGAGCCTTTTAGTTAGGCAGTCAACCACTTGCTCTTCAGTTGGCTCTTCAGTTGCTACATGACATAGCTCCAATAGTCTATTGTTCAGCTTTTCCTTGATGAAGAACCTATCAATCTCCACATGTTTTCTTCTAGCATGTTGCTCCGGGTTGTTTGCAATGTTGATTGCTGACTTTTTGTCACGCCAAAACTTCATTTGAGTACCCTAATTCACTTTGAGTTCAACCAACAAGGCTTTTAACCACATCATCTCAGTAACTCCTAATCCGATGGCCTTGTATTCTGCCTCTTCTGTTGATCTTACTACAACTGACTATTTCTTGCTCTTTCACGAGAAGCTTCTCAATGACATGTATCAATGCCACAGATCTCTAGAAGAACAAAATCAATGCCTTAGAACTGCTCTAACTGTCGTGAGTCGATTTGTAGGCACTAGATTTTCTATGTGCAACATCGAAGTATTGATTGCTCGGTAACATTGCAGGTGGACTGTTAAATTAGTGCCCCAATGCTTGTTGAAGTCGAACTTCTGCACCTTAAACATGGTAAAAGGCACTTATGAACCATATAGGAGATTCCATTGCACCTCTTAGATATATTAAAGGGAGCGTCTTGGTGCCCCCAAGCCTGACACAAAGTCGCCAGATGCTCAGTGTGACGTCGAATCTTAGAGAGGGAGGGGGGGATGTCATGGCGCCCTATGCCTAGTGTAAAGACGCTAGTCACTTGGGTTTGTGGTCAGTGTTGGACGCTATTTGGCGCCTAGGCGCCAGCCCACTCGAGCCTTTTCTTTTATGTTGAATGGCTCAATTTGGATCCCAGCTTCCATCTACTTTGGTCCAATAGTTGTTAAGGCCTCTTTGAAACTTTCATAACTACACGAACATTGCAAATTACAAGAAAATATCTAGAAAAGTATAAAAAGAAATAAATAATAGATAATTTTGAAAGAAAACTTAGATAGTTATTTCACATAATTCACACATATCACCTCCTACTCGACCACCACCTTCCACTCAGCAAAGCACCTCCCTCTCATACACCACTAGCCTCCTCCGATGAGACAGACCCCTCTGAATCAAGATACCTTTGAATGGGTATGCATTGAGCTAGAGGATACTTATAAGTTATTCTTTACATTATAATAAGTTTGATGATCTTTTTGAAATTCTATGCCACTAATATTTCTATTTCAGGTTCTATCTATCAAAGCCACTCGTAACACACATCATGGAGATCATCAAAAGTAGGTATGTGCTTCATATCTCTACTGGAAGCTAATCTTGTTAGCAACTCGAGGTGCGTGGTTCAGGGAGTTTGGATCATTTCATTTGAATTAGAATTATACTTTCATATTACTTTGTTATACTAATAAATATGACATAGTTTTTAATTTTAGAGGTCCTTCTACTAACTGTTGGAGCGTCACCAACGGATTTACCTCATTTTTTAGGTTTGGGACAGACATCAGTTGGGTGACATATTCAATACACCCCGTAGGAAGGGGGAGTGGCAGCCAATATCACGCCGGCGGCTAAGCGCCTAATGGTTGGTGCCTAGGCGCCAACCTCTTGGGTTGTCAGGCTGAGACTGACATCTAGGCCCCCAGGGGTGGCGCCTAGGCGCCAGTCTCTTCTTAACTCCTTTGCTCCAAGTCTCTTCCGCATTATTCCAAGTTTTTTCCACATTGCTCCACATCCAACACCTATTGAACTTGCAGGAAAAAACAATAAAATAAATTTCTTTAAAGTGCAATTTCATCCATAAAAATGTGTAAAACATTTAGAAATTTAAGCGTTCTCTTCGACAAATCAACATACATAGATCTAAAATACACGAAATTTAAGAAGATATAAACTTTAATTTTATTAAAAGAAAAAAAAAATAGTTAAGACAATAAAATTGATCGCAAGCAAAATTACGCATACCATGTACTTGAGGAAGGACTTTCCCCTTTTAAAGAGTATCACTTTAAAGTGCCTTAATTTCATGATATGACTCTCCATATCCATCTCCATATTGATAGAGGATTTGTCTTGTTCTTGTTACATTAACCAAAGCTTCAGTAAAAGACTAAATAAAATTTTGAAGATTTAGTGTGCTCTTGATTCAAGTTCTTCTAATAATTTCTTATCAGAAATCTATTATTATTTGGGGCATATGTTTCTGAAACATTTTTTTCTTTTATGTAAAATTGAATTGATTTCGAGGCATCTCTTCTTTGGCACAAACAATATTTCTTAAAAGGAAAAAGTAGTTCACTACAAGAATTATAATATTGAAAATATTCATTTTGTTAAATGTTATATGGGTAAAAATATTGATGGTAATTTTGTTAAATGTTATAAGGGTAAATTTTTTTGTCATTATGGTTTTAACATTAAGCTTCAAACTATAAGAATTTCAATGATTTCTATAATCTTCTTATGAGTTTCCTTTAGTTATTTATTTTTTGTAACATTAGATGAAATAATGGAAAATAATTATTAGCATTTATTTAAATTTTTGGGGGCAACATACATAACAAGATCTAAAAGACAGTAAATTTTAAACCAATAAAATTTGCATACACAAAATAGTAGCACACAAATACTAAATAAATATATTTAAGTGATTGGAAAGCAAGTTCAAGCATAACTAAATTACACACAACATAAACTGGGTAAATGAATCCTTTTTTTTTAAGCGCATCACTTTTGAAATGGAATTGGCTCAATTATTACACATTTGATATGATCCTTAGTTTCACTATTTGACTCTGCATATCCATCGCGATCATTGTAGAAGTACATTGCTGTTCTTGGTACATCTAATAAAGTTTTTTCTGAAAGGCTCCAAGAATTTTGAAAATATTCTATGTTCCCGATTTAATTTCTTCCAATAATTTTTTATTAAACATTTAATATAATCTCGAGCAGTATGTTCTGAAACATTTTTCTCATTCATATAACATTGAATTGATTTTGGAACGTCTCCTCTTTTGATCTCCTCCTGTAATAAGCTTACAAGTAGAATTATGTCATGAACATGTAATTTATACAATAATATAATATCAAGTAAAACAAAATATTACTTCTATAAGCTTATATATGAAAGAAATACTTCTATTTACCGTTGATGTTCCCAAATCATCATACAGTCGTAAAAGCATGCATGAATGGCGAACGACAGGTGGATAGAACTCCAAACTGTTAAGAGCTTCAATTGTCAATTCATCACTCAGACAATATGTTGCAGTTAGTGAACATATTCTTGATATTGTAACCCAAGCGTTATCCAAGTACTCATTTAATGTTGGAGTGCATCCACTGCGATACCACCTTGCTTCAACTAAGTATGCCTTGCATAAATCTACCCACTAAAGTGCAATCATAATTTATTTTGGTTAGAAAAATATGCTTAACAAATCATCTTTTTTTTACTATGTTATATTGTAAGACTATTTTTATATAAAAATAAGAATAAAAAGAAGAAGCTTGAATCTATTTTAAAATTTAAATGACATAAGCTAATTAAAATATATGTTGTATTACCACTCTCTTTAAGCATGGAAGAATATCCAACTCCTTTCCCATTGAGTATGAGACAACAATCTCATTAATTGTGCTGAAAAGCGCAATCAAACATTTCTTCATGTAATTTGGAAGTTGTTGACTTGCATCTATTTTCCATCTAAGAGCTCGAAGGTAATGTTATAATAAGTTAGTAAATTGAGAACATATTAAGTAAATATATTTTATTGCATTCAATGATTATTTCATGTCTATAATTTATGAATATCTGATAACCATGCTACTTAAAACAACTTATGCATATTATTAATCTTTTTTTGTGTTTCCTTACTTTTCAACGACATTTGTAAAGAGTTCTAGTTCATCTAAGGCACCATAGACATCATAAATATCATCAATTGTTGCTACGAGACTAATTATTTTGGTGATAGCTTTTCTGCTTATCCCAAATTCAGGCTGAAAAGTAAATCCCACGGCCCAAAAGTAATTCTCCACAAGTCTATCCCTTATAAAGTTAAGCTCTGTACAAGCAAGACCAAGATTTTTCCACCACCTAAGGATAAAAAAGAGATGTATTAATACTTCTTGAAATAATTATGAAAAGAATTGCATATGTACATATAAAAGGAAACACATATTACATGGACATTTCTTGAAGCTCTGTCTTATAGATGCTCTGCACTATGTTGAAGTCTAGCTTAGCCAACTCAAGCAATGTGGGATTAAAATTCTCTCGTCTACCATATGCATCAATAAACCACCTAGTATGTATCCTTAGCATTCTCCAATGCAAGGGTATCTCCAAGGCATGATCTATTTCTTCAACAAGCTGTGGACATAATAAAGATCTATCAAGACATATTAAATGCTCCATTGCAATTTTTCCTGCTTCATCTAGTTCTTCTTCTCCTTCAATACTATGGTAGGAGGCCTCATATAAGCTGAGCATTCCTTTGACATCATGTTGATTATATGGATTGAAGATTTCTCTTTTTTTATTAAAGCAGCTAATAAGATCTTTTACTCTGCCAATCGGTTGAAAAACATTTTAGTAACACTTTTTGCTAAGATGACTTAAAAATGATACAATAATTAAAGTTAATTAGAGGCAATTGTTTGGTTCATTAAAATTTGACTTCATTTTTCTAAATATCCACATATTAGGCTACCTAACTTATAATTAAAACTAATTAAAAATATTAACTATCAACATTCTAAATTAGATTATATTAGTTTTAAATTAAACATATATATTTGCCTTAATAATATTTTCATATTTATTTAGTCTATTAAATGGATTTACAAATATGTTTTTTTTATAACTTCTAGGATCGGAGCCTATTAAAAATATTTTAGTACTAGAATAAAGACACAAGATTAATATGATGCGTTCAACTTTAGAAGCCATTTGGTTACCTTGGGGTTTGGGTGTTGGAGGACTTGATTGTGGGAGAGACTATGCTCTCTTGTCAAGCACCACGCGGTTAGCTCTGTGATATGATGTGTTCCTTTTTTGTGACGTGCTCTTCTTCTTGTTGAAGGAATGACTCCATACTCATCACACCTTTTAAAACGTTGAATCCCAAAATGCCCTTCAGATCCCGCCCAAGGGATAAAGTATTAGTCGAATGAGAGGAATAATAGAAAGTAGAAGAAGAAAGAATAATTTTGTTGGCATCCATTTTTGATGCAACGTAGCGAGGTATCCTTGTTGAGTAAAACAACACTATAGTTGTGTTCTACATCGCTATAGCCTTTCTCCGAGTTGATTGTGATCAGACTAGCCTTGCCTCTGTTATCCGCTGTGTTGACGTTCGCTCTTTTGGCATAGTTTTGTAGTCGGTTGGTACAAATGTTCCCATGACATAGGCTGTTGACGAAACTGCCTCATTCACGTTCATTCCTTAAGCTTAAGGTCTGGACATATGAGTTTTACGATCAGATCCATCGTGCTCAGCGACATGTGCACGATTCATCTTTCGAGCTCTTTTAAGACGCGCTCGTGACCTCTATAGAGGTTCCAAGATTGTCACTGCTCATATCTAATCCTTCAGAGAACTCACAAGGCTTGGAATGGCGAGCTTTTCATCAAGCCCAAGTAATCTAGGATCTGGAATGACCATACCTGATTTAGGCGTGGCCACACACAACCTACGGTGTGACTACGCCTAAATTGGTTGTAGCCACTCCAAGGCCCCAAAAAAGACCCCTAATGAGCTTCGCCCGACATGAGCATTCCTGAAGGTAGCGTGAGCTCACATGACAAACAAAGCCTATGACGTAATTACGCCGCAATATGGACATGACCGTGTCTTAATCTGAGAGGCACCCAAGTCCTTCTGGTGGTGTGAACACGCCTTTGGGTGGCATATCCACTCCATAATACAGAGCGATGAACGTAATTACGTTGGGCCCCAAGCATAGCCATGCCAAACCCTAATCTGTGAGACCTTCAACAGTGGTGTGACAATGCCAGAGCCTAGCGAGACCCAGTTCGTGAATTTGGAATTTCAGACCCTGGTTTCTTGCCTGTGGGGGGCCATGACTAGGGATCCTCCTTCTTTTGCCTGGTTCTCCACCATAAAATGGCATAGAAAGCATTTTGAGACCATATTAAATGGGGAAGGTAGCGTAGATCCTTTTGGTGGACCCTTTGAGGAGGTTTAACGAGGGGAGAAGGCTTCATTTCGAGCGAGCGGTAGCCATTTTGGTGAGGAGAAGTGCTGAGAACAAGGGAAGGTTTCAAGGAGCTTCCAAGGAGATTTTTGGTGAGGCTTCTCCTCTTCCTCCAAGTGAAGTTCAGGGAAACCATTTGCCTCCATTTTTTCAACCTTTTCCTCCATTTCTCTCTTCTTCTTCTTCGTTTCCAAAGGCACTCTGGCGAGCCAATGAGGAAAGCTTCCTCACTTCCTTGAGGAAGGCCAACTCCGACACATCCTCATTTTCTCCGGTAAAGATAGCTTCTTTATCACTTGGGAGAACAAGTCCATTCATCTTCGGCGTCGTTCCAGGAATGCGCCGAGGAAAGCTTCCTCACATCTTTGGGAAGGCGAGCTTCGGCGAGGTTGACATTCTCTCCTACTACAAGGTAGCTTCTTCCTGAATATTGTTGGACGTCAAACAATCATCGCAGCGGTGTAATCTCTTAAACTCATGCATTTTTCTTCCTAGATCCCCTAAGTTTGAATGTGTAAAGGATTAATTATTAAGTTTTGTTGTGTTTAGAGAAGACCTTTAGGATAGGAAGCCATTCAAGAACATCTCCCCTACGAATCTGAGCGTTCTCTTGAGCCTTAGCACCAAAATCATACAAATGACGAGGTTTGCTTAGACCTCATCTTTTTCTCTGGCGGTTTCACTTGGATGGACAACTAAAATCTAAGGATCGGGTGAACGATGATGCCCCTTTGGTCGCCATTCGCTCGATCACAAAGAGTTCTCCTCGAGATTCAACTCTTCGCTACATGTCAGGCTAATGGATGACAACGTCTCGTTGCCTCGTGTGATTCGACATTGACATCACTTTCCATCAATTCAACCATAGAACCTACGTGAGGTCGTTAGGGCGAGTTTGATGTTTTGTTGAACGTTTTTGGGTTATACTGCATGTGCATGATTATTTGTGACATTTTTGCATTTTGCATGTTATATGTGTGATCACTTTGAGGTGATCGTCCACCCCGGCTCAATTGTCCGATCTTTTAGAATTGATTGGTCCCGTCGACTCGATCGTCTAATCCTTTTGGGTTCAACCAACTGCACCAATTCGATCACTCATTTTGGGTTTGATAGGCCATTTAAAGTCAATCACCCGCTCTTTTGGGTTCAATCAGCCGCCCTGATTTGATCACCAATTTTGGGTTTGATCGGTCGTCTTGGGCCAATCATTTGCTTATTTGGTTTCGATTGACCACCCAGGTTCGATCACCCGATTTGGGTTTAATCAGTCGTCCTAAGCCAATCACTTGCTCTTTTAAGTTCAATTGACCGCCCCGGTTGATCACCCATTTTGGGTTTGATCGGTCATTCTGGGCCGATCACCCACTTATTTGGATTTGATTGATTGCCTCGGTTCGATCACCCTTTTTGGTTTTGATCGTCATCTCAGACCGATCACCTGCTCGTTTGGGTTTGATCGCCCCCCTGGCCCGATCACCTGTTCTTTTGGGTTCGATCGACTGCCTACTTTTGGTTTGATCGGCCACCCCGGCCCCATCGACCAATTTTTTGGGTTCGATCGATCTTCCGGGATCGATGAAGTCACATTTTTGGTTCGTTCGACAGCTACGACCTAGTCGAATTGATCACTAACATTCTTGTATGTTTTCTTGCATGTTACATATTACATGTTTTCTCTGCATGTGTATGAAAATTTTTTTTTCACTTGATGTTTATGATTTATTTTATTACATATAAAATATGTTTTATATGTTTGCCTTGTATGCTTTGCATGTAACATGTTTGGAGGTCTCTTTGAGCGTCCATGTTTGGAGTGTCTCTTTGAGCACCCCCACTTGTGGTGTCTCTTTGAGTGCCCACAGTTGTGAGTGTCATCCCCACATACAACGTTGTATGCACGAGAATGGATGCTTGCACACTTTGAAAAATTAAGCTCATCACATACAAAACCAAGATTTTTCGACCACCCAAGGAACAAATCAAGCTTATTAATATTTATTGAAATAATTATGAGTCGCATTGCTTATAAACGAATAAACAAGAACCATATAGCACTTTGACATTTCTCGAAGCTCTGCTTTATAGATGCTCTATACAGTGTTAAAATCTAGTTTAACAAACTCAAGTAATGGGGGATTAAATTAAAGGATATTTCAGCTGAACTTGTTACTTTGATGATGAAGAATTAATAGACTAGCTGAAGTTAAATGAGGAGAATTGTTTTGTTTACAGGCATTTAAGTCAAATCTTGAAATCATAGATGTGCTTCCAAATCTATGAATAAAGAGTTATAGGATATCTTGCTAGTAGTTTAAAAATATATATATAATGAAAAAAGAAGAACAAAGATTATTATCACCATTGCCATTCTAAAAAGGATGACAATAGAATCAAATCAAACATAATGCATTTGACAACATAATTATCTTTAAAATGATGTATATGATGTATAGTCATGCAATTTATTATTTGGACTTATATTGAACTTATTCTCTTAATTATAGGAAAACTATCATAAATATTTTATACATGAATGTCGAGCGCTAGGCCACTTAGCGATAAGCACCAAGTATGTCAATTACAGGGGGGAATAAAACCAAAATTATAAACAAAGCTATATATATGAAGAAAAGAAAAACTTAATTTTAAATAGTTCATAGACTAAAATCGAACCTACGACATCTTACAACTTAAGAATCAAAGAGTACTTTGGTTAATTCATAATTTTTTTATTTTTATTGACATTGAACTGAATAACTCTTAAATAAAAATATGATATGTATGTTTGTGTTAGTATATACCTTAGTAGAGAAGCATTATTGATATCATATTCTCTTAGAAACCTGAAGAGCAAGGCAGAGCCATGAAGGTTGCCATTCTTTATCAAATTGTTTATATTTACTGTTGAACTGATAGAACTCAAGAATTCCTTGATCTCTGAATCAAAATGATATTGAAGTCCTAATTGACACAGGGCATCCACCAGTTCAAGTTGTTCAATAAGGTCATGTTGTTTGTCAATCAAACCCATCACTTGGTCCTTCGATATATCCCTTCGATATATATACTTCTCATCCTGTGTGATATATATTATATCAACAAATATGTATAGTTATTCTCCTTGCAATGATAATATATGTTTACAAATTTGTCGTTGTATCATGAGAATGTAAATTATAAAATAGGTGCATTTACATCCACATCACCCAAATCTTTATATAAAATGTACATAAGAATGGAGTGGTATGGGTGCAAATGTTCCTATAAAATGTAGGTGGAACTTGGATGCTCGCAAGCGGGGTGATGCCCTGAGTTTTAATTCAAAATTAACAAAAATAATTTCAAGTATGTTGGATTCCATGTTGACTTTCTAATTGATTTGAGCTAATTCTCTTAAGATTTTTTAAAATTTTTTAATTGATATTGAACAAATATTTATATAATTTTTGTAATTATCTATCTATCTATCTATATATATATATATATCAACTAAAGTAAGTTAATCTTCTATGTCCTGCAAGTAAAAATCTTAAATTGAATAAAAGAGTTGTATATAGACAGGCAAACTAAATCATGAAAAATCTTTTTCAAACTACGGTGCATCTAATTGAAAAAATTCATCATAATTACTCAAAATTATTAAAGTTATAAATCATCACCATGAAATCAATTGGAAGCGATTGTATGTAGTTATCATCCCAAACAGTTGGCTGATAATTTGCTGTGCGGCGAGCTGGAGAAGATGATACTGCATTAGCAGTTTTAGCAGTTGAGAGGCAACATAAGAGGCAACATATAGGATGAAAATCTGACAGTAATCGTCGGTGACTCAGAAGACGCTGTGAGGAAGAAGAGAGCGATGGCTTCTTGCTGAATGGAAGTAGAGGAAGCCCAACGTACAACGCCATAATTGATAATGTAATAAATATTAGTACTTGTGTTTTACCTTGATAGCAAATAGGAACCCTTTCTACCTATTTATATCTCTGTGGTTGCTTACTGGTTACTGCTAAAGTGGAATATTCTGTCACTGAATTATATTTCAACAGTATTGGTATTCCACCAACAAATTTTCATTCTCCGCCATGAATTTCGAGGCAATTTTTTGAGCAAGAAACATTCAAACTTCTGTTAAAAGTCATCCAAATCTTGGATTTCAACAAACTTATAGTTAAACTGACCGATTCGAATAGAAGGACCGAATAATATCAAAATTGGTCCAATAAAAGTCAAATCAAACTCAGATAAAGTCATTAAATCACTTTTGGAACATTTTCGAACACATCTGGAAGGTCAAACGTGAAGAAGGCGCCTTGGCTTATTCTCTGGAAAATCGAGTAAGTAGGATGGAGGAGTCTCAACATGAGATCATTCATCTACTATGCGGGGAGCGACAGCCGCAACCCAATGGAGCTTACTTACAACCAGTTCAACATTCAACAGGAAATAACCCATTCAACGGGTTCTCTCCTAATGATCAATCCATTCCCCTATAGAGACGGGACGTTGATCTTTTTGACATTACAAGTTCTGCTCGTCCGTCTCGTGCAGCTAACCTGACACCGCCCCCGCTTTACCGTCACTTATGCTGACATCATCCTTAATGAGCCTTGACACCTGCTTCGGTAAATGTTCCTTTTGGATAGAAGGGATCACTTTCCTGCTCGCCAAAATTTCCAAGATTCCTCTCATTTGGCTGACATGGTTCTCCAACACCCTATCTCAGTGGGCTTCAAACTTTCAAATATCGATGTCTACTAAGGGATAACTGACCCATATGAGCACGACGATCATTATCAAACCATCATGCACATTCACCGTGTCTCCGATGCGCTTTTTTTTCAAGCATTCCCAGCGACTCTGAAGAGTCAAGCTCGCAAGTGCTTATACTCCCTCCTAAGGGGGCACCATCAATACCTTCAATGTGCTTGTCAGACTATTCGTTGATCAGTTCATAGCAAATAGAAGGATTATCAATAATTCATCTTACTTATCAAAAGTTCATCAGAATAAGGGGGAATCCCATGAGAAATATTTCCGCGGGTTCTCCATTGAAGCCTGCCAGATTATAGGAGTGGATCCAGAGTTACTAAGAGGAATCTTTATTGGAGGTCTCTGCCCAGAAATACATTCTAATTAATTTAATTATTTAAAAATCATGACAAGTTGCCAACTTTGAATGCATCCTAATTTATTATATTTTCTTAGCCATTTCTACGTATTTAAATTAAGTTATGGTTGAAAGTGATAAAAATATACATATTAATTATTAAGCAAAAATAGATTTTTCTTTGTTGTGTAAATCACCTAAAAAGACAGTTCGGCCCTATTTGTGGAAAAGTTTAGCCAAAATGGTAATATGCAGGATTTTTACCCACAACCTCACGGTGGTAAACAGAACCTTCAACAACTACGTTGCAGGTAAGTTGAACTTTTATTTGGTCATACAAAGATTGAAAAATGTCACAAACCTCCTAATAATGACCAAAGCATTTTACAATATACAAATTTATATATACCTTTGTGTAGTTTGATTTTCCCAGTAGCTAAAATAGTTAAACACTATCTTAGAAGTGTCCATAGCAAAGCAAAATAGAACTTACTGCATCCAGATGTGTCGTATGATGAGACTCACAGAAGGATATTATGTTGAGATGAAACTTCGGTGGGGCACGATTGACTACAATATTTGTGTTGACATGTGCAACTCCTTGGTAGTTGTTAAGCATAACTATGCTATTCATCTACCATGATGTTTACAACTGAAAAAATTAGTATTGATATGCCATCAACAAATTTTCATTATTCGAAATGAATTTCGAGGTATGACACGGCTTTTGAAGCAATCTTTTGAGCATAAAACATTCAAACTTCAATTAAGAGTAAACCAGAGCTCCGATTTTAGCAAACTTACAGTCAAACTGACCGGCTCGACGTGTTAGATCCAATGATATCAAAATTGGTTAAATCTGAGTCAAATCAAGCTCATATCAAACATTAAACTACTTTTGAAGGTTTTTAAATATATCTCGAATGTCAAACGGATGTTGAATCCAACAAATTTATAGTCAATCTGAGTGTTGACAAAACGAATCCAATGAGCCCAATATCACTCAAATTTGGCATCGTTAAGGCTTTCAAATATTCATCAAACATTGTTCGATTGAGGAAACCTCTCTAGACCATCCGATCAATCATAGTCATGCTTTAATTGGACTCGAAAATCTAAAAATAGAGTCTCACTCTTCTCATGAGAAAGGAATGAAACTTGAAGCTTAAGGAAGAGCTTGGATATTTGAGAATGAGTCGAAGTCCATCACCACTCATATCACCATCGACCACAGCTGACTGTCGTTGACCACCGCCGATCATTATCAACCCAAACTTGTCGACCGCCGCCGATCACCATTGATCGCCGTCCATTCCTTGCAACAAGTTGATCCAAATGTCAATGTTGTAATTCAGAGGACTTTATAACCCTTTTTCGTCTGTGTGATAAGGGGTCTGTGTAATCATTAACTTAAAGTAAATTTTTACAACTGGATCAGACCTCGTGGTTTTTTTTTCTTTTCGGTTTTTCCATGTAAAAACTTTTGGTGTCACAACTGATTTTTTTTATTTATCTAAGTGTGTGTTGAATTCTCGTGCAATGCTAAGAAAATAATTCATTACTCTACAACCGCATATTTTCCAACACACATTAGTTTGACGCCGTTTGTCAAAAATAGAGCATTCTCATCACTAAAAAATATATAAGAGTTGTTGCATGGCCACCAGACGCAACACTCGCAATAATAGAGCATCCCACTTCAACACCCATCATTCCAGAAGACACTCATGGAGCCAAGGCCATCAAACCTCTACATCTTTCTACTTCATAAGGCAATAATCTACTAAGGAAGGTTTCTCGGGTCATTCTCTGGAAGATCGAGTATGTAGGATAGAGGAGTCTCAACACGAGATCCTTCATCTCCTACACAGGGAGCAACAACCACAACTTAGTGGAGCTTACTTACCACCAGTTCAACATTTAACAAGAAATACCCACTCATCGGGTTCTCTCCTAATAATTAAACATTCCTCTATGGATATGAGACGTTGATCTCCTCTACATTACAAGTTCCACTCATCAGTCTCATACAGCTAACCTGGCACCGCGCCTCCTTACTGTCACTTCTGTTGATATCATCTGTGATGAGCTACAACACCTGGTTTAGAAAGAGTCCCCTATGGATAAAAGGGATCACTTTCCTACTTGCCACAACATCCAAGAATACTCTCCTTTGGCTGATGCGGTTCTCCAACACCATATCCCAACGGGCTTTAAACTCCCGAACGTCAATGCCTACGAAGATGTAACTAACTCATACAAGCAAGTTGTTCATTATCGAAATATCATGCACATTCATCATGTCTCTGATGTGCTTGTTTGTCAAGCGTTCCCTACGACTCTTAAGGATCAAGCTCGTAGATGGTTATACTCCCTTCCGGGGCACCATCAACACCTTCAATGAGCTTATCAGACTATTTGAAGAGCAGTTCATAGCAAATAGAAGGGTCATCAAGGATTGATCCCACTTTTTGCGAGTTCGTCGGAATGAGGAATCTCTCAAGGAATACTTCCGCTGGTTCTCCACTGAAGCCCGTCATATTACAAGAGTGTATCCAAAGTTACTAAGAGTCCAGGTGTAAAGCAAAACATGTGTGGTTCTCCACTCTTCCCTCTCAGCAATGTCATTTTTTTGCTTGACTCCCGTCATATATTCTTCTAGTCTCTTCCCTACTAGAGCTGCCTTGATCCGACGCGACTAACTCAAATATGTGGTCGGTCCATCAAGCTTCAGATCCACAGGAGGGAGATCTAGCTTCACCTACACCAAAGAACATGTTAAGGTAGTAGCTCCCTTCGTGATGCTAACTTTTTGTATGAGACCGGCAAATACCTTCAAAACTTTAGGATCCATCTTCTTTAGAAATTCCAACCCCTTACTTCCTGCACTATTTACATCTCCTGACATTCTTAATCACACACACACGACTTCCTTTCTACAACTTCGTGCGATCCACTTTGCTTTAGTTCTCAAGAAGACGTAACCCCTTTGTCTCAGATGCCAAACCCAACCACTTCGATCCTTCGCCTCCTTATTGTTGCAACTACATAAATGAAGCCCTATTTCGCTGACTTCCTCACTTCAGAGTCACAATTTCAAGTTGTTTCTCACGAAGAAGGCAACAGTGAGACAGCCGCATATGAAAATCCACCAGAAACAGAGAGATGCTCCACAACTTCCTCTCGCAACAAGTCGTAGAAGCAATTTCTGACCGAACTATGCAAAACGCTCTCTCTCGCCTAGACTATCACGATCCCTTAGGTGCCTTCCTAGCACTAGTCTGCAGCGATGTCGTGATCCGCAATCTCGTCTGCGACGATTCACGAAAGAAAAGAAGATCAATCCTCGTCTCTACACTAATCATATTTGTCACGATTTTTGGAAGAAAGGAAGATCGCGTCTGTCGCAATCCATCTGCTCACTGCACCGACCGAGACTAACAAGGATGTTGGTTGGCTGCTAGGCTTACAGCTCTGATACCAAATAGATAAAGCCTTACAAGTTACAACATTTACAAATAAATTCCTAAACTTCATCTATTTACAAATACATCCCTATATTAAACACAAATCTCAATGCCAAAGAGGCCAGAGGCTAAGAGAGGTATACATACAGACACAGAGCCACCAACTTTCTTAATCATGACACGATACACCACTTCAAAGAGAATGCCACAACACATCCTAGATGGACAAAATCTAAAGAAATCAATATTCATTATCATAAACCCAAGCAAATGTCCAATAATAGGTTTTAAGCAAACTATTTATACTTAGGAAACCATAATAATCCTAATTTTAATTCCTAAATGTTTACTAAATATAGCCATACTTGTGTACAAATGCTGCGACTGTTGGTTGCGCTGTTCCGTTTTCTGTGGCGTTGCTGCCATTATTTTATTAGATTGCAAAACCAGAGTGTGCTCAAGGCAACAGAACATGAAAAATCTCATATTAGCAGGCTCAGGCTTCATTTGGTTACTTATCTATTGTTTTATTTAAAAATAAATTTTTTTTTTAATATTATGAATGATTATGATGATGTTTTCATTTATTAGGGGAAAGGAGGAGTATTCAAACTATGGGTGTGCATTTATTTGATCAAAACTGAAAAAATCGAACCGAATCTAAGAAGTTTGGTTGATTCGACTCGGTTTACAAAATGCATTTCAAATTTTTATTTTTAGAACTTTAATAATCAGTTTTATTTCTTTTTATTTTGATTTTAATTTTTATTTAACAGAGCAAATCAGAAAATTAAAAAAAAAGTGAAGTTAATTGGAGAATTTATAAAATTAAACTGATATTATAGAATTAAGATATGTAATGCTTGATATTAGTTCATAATCAAATTCCAACTAACAACCAAATTTTGGTTTTTTAATAATCAAATTGTTTAAACAAAATTTAATTTTGATTCATTTGTTTATTTCATTTTTTCAAATTTCAGATTTTGATTACAAATAGTATGACAAATCTGAAAATTGATTCATTTAATTTGACTGAATGCTCACCCCTAATTCAATTGGCCTTCATTCAACTCCACTTCAAAAGCCATGAGGCATGTTTTGCTCCTAGGAAAGAAGTTCTTTTTTTGTTTCCTCCTTTCTTGCCCCAGTCTGTTGTCTCGTACAACAGATGATTATTCTCTCATTGTTTTGCATCAACTGCATCAAATATATGCTATAATTATTAAATATAGCATATATTTGAAAGTGCTAAATCTGAATCTTCTCTAAATACCAAAAAATTTTGATGCAATCCTTTAGCTTATTATAATTACTTCATTTAAACCCTAAACTATAGGACTAAGTAGGTCTAATAAAATTATATATATATTCATATCTTGTATTTGTGATTTACTTAAAATTTAATATTATTCTAACACTTAATGTCAAAATTTTATTTTAAATAGCTTTTAAACGCAAGCATGAATGATATAAAGATCAAAATTGATTAGTTCGATGATTAGAACTTTGGAATATATTAATAGAATATTAATTGTTCCAAAGAGAGCTACCATAATTGTTAATAGAGGTAAGGAGTCAATTAGGAAGACTAAAAATTTACAAACTAACAAAAATTAATAATTATATGTAAAAGGGAAAGTGAATGTGGCTTTCAAGATAAAATGAGATCAATATAGTGTGCATCATGAAAGCATTTTATGGCATGTAAAAGAGCCCTTAGAAAACGTAGATGTTTTCAGTTTTAAAATGTTAGAAATGATTTAGATATTTATCATATTAACAATCTCCAGTACTAGATTTGTAAGCGAGCCAAACCTGAGTTGGTTTGAGCTCGACTCGATAAGTGGCTAGTGAGCTTATCTTGATAAGCTCACAAACACAATTCAGCATTGATTCAACTCATTATGGTTTAGGAACTAAAATATTAATATAAAATATATTCATAATATATTAAATTTTAAATTTTCAACTTTAAGATATTAAAAATACGTTAAAAATTATATTTTATATCAAGTCATTTTTTTATTATTTCTTTCTTAAATGCTCATTTTCTTTATCATTTCAGCCTAACATTGACTTAAATTTATATTAATCTCTCTTCTATAAGCCAATTCAAACGCGATTAAATAATCAAGCTCAAGCTAAGGGTGCCTTGAGCTCGACTCTACTTGTTTACACCCCCATTCTCAACCCAATTAAAAAGCCATAGACCATAAAGATGCTCAATCCCTTCTATTTATTTTTATCATATTTAGACCTATAGCATAAATGTTAAGCCATATAAGCGGAGAGAAGCCTAAAAATTATTCACTCGAAGTATAAAATTTCAAATTCATAGTTATTATTTATTTATTTATTTGCACAAATATGGGGCTGCATATAGTGTGACTAAATATATAGCTATAAACTATATCTTTAAAGTAGGGATAAAGAATAAATGTTTTTAATTGTCACAACTTTTTCGTGTTAGAGTTATTTCTACTCGGATCTTTAAACAAGAGTGCTATAAAAAACTTAACATCTAGCCACGGTTCATCCAACCACATGTTAAGAAGTCATGATTTTAGTACTGTCGCCACAATCATCCGCACTAACTTTGCCTTTCCATGCATTGTTACTGTCTCCCTTCCACATAAAACTGCCAAAATAGTCCTGTTTATGTGGCATCATTTTAGTTCCATAAGTTATAAAATTATCAAAGTAGTCCGCTTTATTTTAAAATTGAGCTTTAATAGTACTTTGTAGTACTATTTTAACATCAATATAAAGAATTAGGGAATTATTTTGATGTTTTTATAAATTGGGGTAAAAATGACCCTCATATAAGTAGTTGGGAACTATTTTCACACTTTACTCATTTCACATATTTTGAGGCCTATCTTCTCCACCAAACTACTGTAGGTGAGCATAGCTCTTAAAAAAAAATATTTTAGGGCAATTTACTTTCATGCCACACAATTTTTATGTATTTACATATTTTAGCACAAGCTTTTATTTTTTACATTAATAATACTTAAATCTTGGAAAATGTAGATACATATCACACGTATCAAAACTTAGGCTTGAAAATGTGCATTCAATTTTTGAAGTTAGTGATAATGGTATTTCTATGTGATGCCAAAGATTTGAGTGTCAGGTATGTAAATATGAAATTTTAGCTATTAGATATGTAAATATAGAAGAATTTATGTGGTTTGTAAATCCCCCTTAAATCTTTTATATAACATAATAAATAACACTATCAAACTACTAGCATGTAAAAATGAAAGTCTAGATGTTAGAAATATAAATATATCAAAACTATGTGCTATATGTGTAAACCTTCCAACACATTCTTGATGACTAGTTTCTTCACTAATACTAAATCAACACTAACAATAAATAATATTTGATTAAAAATATTAATCGAATGTATCAAAATAATAATAATAATAATGATGATGATGATGATGATGATGATGAGTTACACCCACCTAAAACTCCTCCCTTATTCCCCTACCTAACTTCTTAAATTTTTCTCAAGGGACAAAAGATGGTATAGAAACAGTTAGATTTGTCTTCTGTCATGTTCCATCTAAGGACCTGTTTTTTGAAAATTGCATGAAGCATTCTATGCCTACTTCAGAAAATTCCCAAGCTAGACCTTAACCTCCCTAAGATTATATATTTTGAACTGAAAATTTTACATACAAACCACACAATCATGATGTATTTACTCATAACACCCAAAGTATGGTACCTAGTATCATAAGCATTAGCATGAAAATGTGTATTCCACTGTAAAAAGATGGTGGTAATGATATTTTTGATGTGATGTTAGAAGTCTGAGTGCCGTGTATGTAAATATAAATGTTCAGGTGTTAGCTTAAATATAAATGTACTTATTTAAATTTATTTCCCAATGTAATTTGTTCCCTGCTATAGCTTGCCGCCTTCCGTTTTCATTTGAAGTAGCTGTCTTTCTTGACGGAAAGAATTAAGAAAAGCTTAATTAATATACTTCATTAAACTTTGCCCAGATTAATCTCTGGCCTGCTGGAATTCGCAAATCTTGAGCTTCCTTATATGGGCCAAAATTGGACCCATTAATGGCTAGAATTGATAAGCATGTAATAAGCTATTCGTCGATTTCTCTTCTGCTTCTCGGTTTGAATCTCCTGGTTACAGAGAGTGGGAAAGAGAGAGAAAGAGAGCAGAGAAAGAAGGAGAGTTCTCTTGTAAACATCGAAGCTATCGACGTTGTGTAATCCTCCAAAAAATAAAATTTTTTGCAACTCCGTGGATGTAGGCACTTTGTCAAACCACGTAAATCTGTGCATCTCCGCTGTGTTTTTGGTTTGTGAATTTTTCTCGTTCCAATTTTTAGCTTTATCGTCATCATTTTTTTCTCAACAAGAAATGAAAATGTATAAGAATTGTGTTGTTTGTATGTAAATGCCCCTCATGAATCCATAAGTCACATGTTTCTATCAAATTTTAATATGAAGAGTTTATCAATGCAAAAACCAAATTATTAACATAAATAACCCTCATGAATCTAAATCCTCTTTCAACCAAATTATATATAAAAAAAAACATTGAAATTTCCAGGTTTTACTCTCTCCTACCTCTCATTCATTTTGTCCCTTAGTGCCCACAGGAAGCAAAATATTTAATGAGTAGTTGCATCCAATACCCCACAGTAGCACAGCTAAGAGCTAAATGGTCCCTATGGCTGAATAAAATTGAGAGTATGACTATTACTCGCACTCTTCTGCTATTCCTTTTGCCTTCTTCATTTCTTGGTTCCTGCAAAAGGTTTTGAGGCTCTGAGGGTTTTGTTAGCTCCAACCAACCAATCCCTCAACAATGGCTGCCACTTTCCTTTAGAATGACCAGAATGTCATGTAAGAAATGACACCCATGACTAATTGTCCCCTTCTGACATCTCCATTCACTCTACCTCTAGCTTGTCTTCTACATTGGAACATTACAAATGAATTCAATAGAGACTTATTTATTGGTTTTGAGATTGGTGTGCTACTCATTATCTATAATGTGTCAAAATATTTTTATTAGATGCAGACATTAAATAGTGTAGCACATGTCTTTTCCATGATAATAATAGCCAATTGAGGATCAACCTGAATGATATTTTGAGTGATGATTTGAATATAATTTTTTAGATTTTCAAACTAAAAGTTAGATGGACAGGATATATTTAAATCATGGTGGGCATATTAATTTGATTAGAGTTGTGAAAATTTGTAGTTCAAAGTTATAGTTAAAAAAAAAAAAGACTTTGAAATCATATATGTTGTGTTTATAACTGGTACGTCAGTAAGAAATTAATATGATCAAGCACAAATCTTGATAGATTTATAGTAAAAATTTTCTTATGTTCAGATTCAGAATCATTCAAATTATTTCTTCAACAAAATTACAGTTAAACCGAGTATCTTTATGATAGGAGCCCAATGACATTGATTTAAAGCACAATTAAAAATTTAGGAATATTAATTGGAGGACCAAACAAACTTTAGATTTGACATACTTCTAATAAAATTATCATCTTTACTAGAGGACTCTAACGTTCCTAAGTTTATCACTTTTGTTTTTCCGTAGCTGCATGCATTCCGAATTATGATTATCTACTTTTGGCAGAAAATTTATTTGACAAAATTACAATTGTGTCATGTTTTATCCACACAAGCAATTTTCTTAAAAATAAAATTGAAATAAAATCATAGTGTATTTAAATAGTTTCTATTATGCATAATTTTAAACAAAGAAGTGATATTCCTTCAATAATTTGTGATTATGTAGCTTAATTATCATTAAGTTAACACCATCAACATATCTACAAAATGCTATCAAGCTCATTTAGCAAAGGAAGAAATTATTGCACATCGATTACAATTGATTTTTCATCAGTAGATTATTCACTCTGATCTAATAAGAATTATTATTTTATCTTTTTATGCCATTTTTTAGGTATCCATGTTTAAAAAAAAAATCATTAGCTTATTTTATTGCTTCTTTAATCATGTGTGCTAATGGTCATTAATATTGATTAAAATCACTATGTACATGACACAAATATTGGCTCACAAGATCATTAAGTTATAAATTTATGTTTTAGGAACTAAAATTTAATTACCAAAAATAAATAGGAAGTATCTATTTATCTGAAAGGAAGCAGCTCTGGATCTTAGGGTTATAAATGAGGAGAGTTCGAGCTAGCTTAGGCTTTGCTCATATTCGGCTTGTACGAATTAAATTTGTTCAAAATTATCTCGTGTTCGAAATTGCTCGGGAATAGTGTGTTTGTGTTTAGATTGATTTACATATTCTTGTTCTTGTTAGGCTTGTATTTGACTCGAAATTGACTTCTTTAAATTAATTAGAAAAATAGACTCATGGTGTTGTATTTGAACTTGCATCATTCTTGTACAGTAAAAGGCACAAAACCGCATGAACATATATATATAATTTAGTATCTTTTATAAAAATATATATTATTATTTTTTTTATTTCGAGCTAAAACAAGCCGAACACGATTAAACAAAAGATTGCTGGTGTCGGCTCGTTTGTAATTCGAGTTTGAAAAACTTATTTCTGTTTGGCTCGCTTACATAATAAATGATTCAAAATAGGCTATTTAATTAGCCAAACAAGAGCTATTATTCACGAAGAACAAACATTTTGACAAGCAAAATTATGAAAAAAAAAAAAAAAAAAAAAAGGGGAAAAGGAGCAAAAAAGCAAATATGCATGTGAATAAATCAGAAAGTATATGTATTTATTCTTTCTTTTTCATTGCATAGGATTCTGAGCCAATAATGCTTCCATGCTTGTCCCTACTCGAAGTTCTACAGGAGTAGGGTTGAGCCGTTGAAGAAAGGAAGCACTTTGGTGGCAGGCTTTGCTCATGGTGTGGTCTTCTAATGTAGATATAAGGCCTGCGCTATTGACCCTTCACTTGGAGCTTTTAATGGACTTTACTTTCTATAAGTTTTTGCTTCTAGTTTTTTCTTGGGTAACAAAAAAAAAATCAAATTTTTTTATGGATAGATTATGAACATTTCAATTTATAGTTGTTATGGAAGAATTTAAAAGTTTGATTTGGTTTGGCAGGTTGGAAAAAGAAAGTAGCATTTACATAAATACCGTCAATTCCTATGTATTTATATAACTAACACTTGAACTTCAATTTTTAGATGTATATCACCTTATTCATGCATGAAAATGGGTATTTCATTTTTTTAAAAGTCAAACTAATGGTATTTTGTGTGTAATATAAAATATTTGGGAGGTATAAATATAAAGAATAAAGTGTGGGAGGTTATATGAGTAAAGATGTAAGAATTAATTGGTATTCAAATAAATGGCCCAACATATATGAATTTTCAAGATTTTTTTTGGATGCATAACCTATTTAATATTTAATTTAAAAAGAGAATACATTTAATGGCAATTAGTGCCTCTAATATCTATTGATCTTTACAAGCTAGCATTCCTCGACTGACGCTAGTTGTCGCTCTTTAACAACATTTGTCTACTAAGCAAAGTATATGGACTTCATATTCTTAATGCAAAGATGCCAATGACTACCTTCCAATGACATCATCAACTGATGCCCTTTTTCTTTCACTTGCATTACAATCTCCAAAAATTAGCCTCTTTGATACTCTAAGATTTACATTGTATGTATGACTTCCTTAATTATAGAGATGAAGGATCCTTTATAATTTCAAATAAAGATAAGTGGATTTACTTTGAGTAGCACTCCCAACATTTTTCTATGTGTTTTTTTTTGTGTTCCTTAGATTTATACAAATTTTGTTTGTCTTTATGTGTGTAAGATCTTTTTGTAGACTAAAAATCAATTATCAATATCTATTCTTGTAAATTTTCCAATTAAAACTTGTTGGCTACATCCATGAAAGTGACCGCTAAACTACCATTTTGTTATCTTACTAATTATTAATTCAATTCCAATGATAAGCAGGCAGAATCTTCATAACACAAGGGCATCTATTCAAGTTTTCTTTAATTGTGTGATTTATCAATGAAATAGATAATTCATGATACAAACTCAACTCTTTCTAATTGGAATAATCGTACTAGATAAAGGATTCCAAGACCATCTTTGGAATATTAAGTGCATCATATTGAAGAATCCCAAAATGTATATTCTCTATGAGGCTCTCCACTCAATTCTCATGCAGTGCAATCCAGTAGGTTCCATACTCCTCAAAATATACTTTATAATAGATATCCATAACCTAAAAGTTTTCATATAATGGTTTCTCTTACAAGATGAATACACTCCCCCTCCCCTAATAATCAAATTAGACCTCGCTGATAAAGATAATTCAACTTAATGATCATTCATAAATCAACATGCTTGTAATTCCATCCGAAGTTATAATAAATTTGTCTACATTTCATGTAAATAATGTCCTACATGACTTTACTTCATGAACATTAAATTTTGATCAATGCACTAGGGATATCCAATGTGATCAAGTTTTCGCCTTTTTTACACTATGATTTTTATGAGTGATCACTTCTTACAAGTGTAATTTTTATTAATCTTTTCCTAACAAGATTCAAATTACATATCATTAACTCCAATGATAGCTCTGACTCATATGACTCCATTTATAATTTCCAAATAATGATATGGATTGTTTATCTAGAATAATTTTTAATTATGCTTGAATGGCAAGCCCGAACATGATTATGTTCTCTCCACCCCTAATCTATCAATCAGCAACTGCCATATTTAATAATAGACCACAAACAAATGTTTTGATAAACTTCTATATAATTCATAACCTTAATTCTTTCTTTCTATAATAAAAAATCAAATCTAAATAAAAATATGTCAGAGTTTGCAGCAATGAAGAGAAAAGTTATGATTAATATATGTAGTGTAAGAAAAAAATCTAAATGATTAAGATTTATTATTATTATTATTAAATTTAACTTTTATGATTAAATGTTTTTAAAATTTATTTACAGGTGTCGGGTCTAACAAGTGTCAAGTGTGTGTGTGTGTGTATACTGCGCAGCAATGTAATCGGGTTGCGAATACTGATGTGTCAATTGAAATAGCATTTTCCTGAAAATAATCAAAATTTACTATAAAAATAATAATTGATGTGATCACTAATCATGTGAAGTAAATGCATCTTAAAAAACATAACAAAATACGTGTAATTGAATTTTATCAAGAAGGGTTAAGTTTTCAATTAAAATTTAATTCATTATTAATGTTTGAGGATGTATTTAATTCCTTTTCATTTACACAAAAACATTCCATTTTTATATATAGGTAAGAGCAACCAGATTAAGTAATAATTATATTCAGATGATAATATGTAAGAGATATAGCTACCATTTGTATACTTCGTCTTGTCATATTTCTTCTGGGCCAATTGGAGAGGGCAGATTTATGAGGCTGACTGAGGAGGTTCGACTGATGATGGTTTAGTGGTGAGGGTCGAGCAACAAATGACTGAGTTCAACAAGTTCTTAGAACAACCTCTATGTTTTATACTGTGAAGTTAGATTTCTATCATATATATAATGAATTACTTATAAATGTGTTAAAAATGAATTAATTATTAATATATGTGGATGCATTTAAATTCTTTTGATCACACAAACGACAAAACCGGAAAATGTGTACTATAAAAAAATGTGGTAACTTTCATACAACAAGTTCTCTAAAGCGAGTGATTATTGCATGCAGACATCACATGCAAATTTATTTGCGGTGTCCGATCAGGACCACTAAAATATACCTTTCAAGTTTTTTTTTATTTTTAGAGTGATACCACTCTAAGTTTTTTGATAAATTTGATGGGACACCGCATGCAAATTTTAAGTACGAAATAATCAGACCCTTTAAGCAAAAGAATATTGGATAAAGGTTAAACGACCGGTTCGGTCCGGCTGTTATAAGTAGTTGATTAAGGGAACGCTGAATGGAGCCCGCAGTTGGACTGGCGGGCCGCTATGAGTTGAGCGGGCCCCCAGATTGAATTGACAGTCAAAAGAAAAAAAAAGTAAGAAAAAAAAGTAAAGTATTTTCTAATTCCGAGAAAATTCCCTCCCTCTCTGCAGTGGCGATGGGACTCAAATGACGTCATATTACTATGCAGCTTGAATATTTATTTAATTACGATTTTTTGCTTTAATATTTGCGTATTTATTTAAATGATTTCATATTTATTTCTTATTTTTTATGCAGCTCGATTTCCTAAATTCGAAATAGATTTTCTCTAGCGGATTATTGCAGTTTTGAATTGTTCGTGAATAGCTTGTGTTCGAATAATACAAATAAATTTATTTGTTCGTGTGCGACTCGTTCTAGCTCAAAATACTACTAATCAATTATATATATATATATACATCTTTGATGAGTAGTATTTATAAAAAAATTAATTGACTGCAAGACCATAAAGATTTATAATCAATTAAAAGTATTAATAAAAAAAAGAGCATAAAAATTATTAATTTAGATTCAAATGATATTTTAAATTTTGCCCAAATCCTTAACATCTTAAGACTACGTGATAAAGGTTGTCAAAACGATTTTTTGTTCGTAAACGGCTCGTGTTCGGCTTGCGAAGCAAACGAGCCGAACACGAACACATTTTTTGAGCTCGAAATATAAATTAGCCAAATACGAGCTAACATCGCTCGTGTTCGCTCTTGTTTGGCTCGTTTACACCCCTAGCTGCTCCATCTATGATTTATGATGAGGCTAAACTGCTTTTAACTATTTGGTTTAAATATTTCATGCGTATTGTTAAAAACAGATTAATGACAAAATGTTGCACTTTGATTCATTTTAATTATATGGTATGAATATTTTATTTTCACTTTATGGAATGCTTTATTTGAAAAAAAGGCTTTTATAGGAGATTAGATGGAATTATGTTTTGGAATTTAGAATAATAATGATGGAGCTTGAGTCTTCTATAAGAGATTAGATGGTGATGATGCATTTGATTTAAGGAGAGGCTTTTTAATGGAAATGCTAACCTTGAGGGACGTATATTGTTACCTTAATTTTGAGGGTGGATGGATTATCAATTTTGGACTCATGCTTATAGGATACTATTCTCCAATCTTATAGGGAAGGTGATCAATTTGTATCACTAGACATAGCCCCATATTTGATGTTCCATATCAAACATGACCTAATGCTTACTAAGGATTGATGGTCGACGTCTACCAACCATTGATGCGAAATGCAACCTAAATGGTCATTGGCTTTCCCTTCCTTATAGAGTTTTTAAGTAAATCAATGATTGTTGCCTAAAATTTGACATTCCTAAAAAATTCATCATTTGACGTGTACCAATTTTCACAATAAATAATTAAAGAATCGAGCTATTTTAGAGTGGATTTGCTAGCTGCTAATACTCCCACTTAAGATGTGTGGGTTATATATGTTTTGAATAGTCATCTAAAAAGTTTGAATTATGGTGATTTGATGAAAGCGACTTTGTTAGAAGATTGATGAGCTGATATTCTGATCATACTAGAATTAATATAATATGATCATCAATGAATTTGTCTCGTATGAACTAGAAATTAATCTATACGTACTTAATACACTCACGAAAATCGATAGATATATGGTCTATCAATTATTGATTTATTGTCGCAAAAGGTATTTTTTAGTTCCTTTAATTTTATATTGAAACTTTTCAACAATTTTTAAAGCTATGTTAGTTTGCTTATTATTGAAGCTAATCATCTATGTTCTGCTTTGACAGAGGACGTTGAGGAAGTTTGTTTCTTCAACCTTCATAAAATCATTGTTACCAAACAAAATAGAAAAACTACTGACGAATCTTCTTGTATTCGAACAATATCCCTACTCTGTGTCAACAAATGCTTTTAAGTTGTTGAGACGATTTAGCACAAAAGAATAAACATTTTTCCTATGTGGATTTAAGTTATCGTAAGAGATGCTATGTGGCAATTAAATGTTGTATTATTATCTTAATTTTTTTATGATAAATGTGATATCAGATTGTGAAAATGTTAAATATAATAATCTCTCAATGAGCCTTTTATAATAGGAGGCATTCTTAAAAACCATCATGTTATTGGCATTTAAAAATTTTTTAGGCTCCATAAGAATCGTGTACTCTCAAGTAATACTTGATTGAGTTATTTCTAATTCTAAAAATTATTGAAGATGTCCAGGATTTTTTTAGTTTGAATTGAGCGCACAAATAAGATTGTAGAAAATTAATGGTGGAATTAGAAGATCTCGATACCATTGCTTTGTCAAATTAGTTTCTCAAATATGTGCAAATTTTGCAAGAGGTCTTGAAATACAAGATTCTTATTACAGTCTTCTCTGGTTTGATGACAGTTCCATGGATAAAAGAAATCTTATTAATTTTTTAATAGTGTTGTTGACCTCACTTTTGGTTGAGGTCTAGAAACTTCTTTAGTAGTCTAGGTCTAGCCATATGACTTCCCTATTGACTAGTCTTAGAAAATTTGAAGAGGTACCCCACCATTAGAAATTCAAAACTCTTCTTTTTACTCAACTTGAAATTCCACATATTGATCTTAACCTCTAGCATTTAGTAGGTAAGATCATTATAAGAGAATTCAAGAAGAGTCCCTATAGGATTACTTGGCTTTAGGATTGACCCTGGGTGTTGACTTAGAACTAGGGCACACCATATCTTCACAATATATTAATCCATGGTTCATTTAAAATGGATATCTATCCAATTCTATGTGAAATGCCTAACTTGGTCTTTCGCCCCGAGGCACCTCCAAATTAC